>NC_142090.1:35534832-35834832 GCF_054644295.1 Miniopterus natalensis | reverse complement strand
CTCTCTGATGGCTGTGGCAAGGACTTCTTGTACTATGTTGAATAAGATTGGTGAAAGTATGCCCGGCCGGGCATGGCTCAGTGGTTGAGCGTCGACCTTAGATCCACGCGATAGAGTTCAATTCCCGATGAGGGCACATGCCTGGGTTGCAGGCTTGATCAATGACTTTCTCATCATTGATGTTTCTATCTCTCTCTCTCCCTCTCCTTTCCTCTCTCTGAAATCAATAAAGATATATTAAAAAAAAAAAAGATTGGTGAAAGTAGACATCTCTATCTTGTTCCTGCTTGTAAGGGAAATGGTCTTGCCCATTGAGTATGATGTTGGCTGTAGGTTTGTCATATATAGCCTTTATTATGTTGAGGTATGATCCCCCTTTTCTCACTTTGCTGAGAGTTTTTATCAGAAATGGATGCTGAATTTTGTCAAATGCTTTTTCTGCATCTATTGATATGATCATGTAATTTTTCTTCTTCATTTTATGTGGTGTATCACATTTATTGATTTGTGAATATTATACCAGCCTTGCATCCCCAGAATATATCCCACTTTGTCATGGTTTTTTATCTTTTTAATGTATTACTGGATCCGGTTTGCTAGTATCTTGTTTAGGAATTTAACATCTAGGTTCATCACCATTATTGGCCTGTAATTTTCTTTCTTTGTAGTGCCTTTATCTGGTTTGGGATTAGGATGTTGCTGGCCTCATAAAAAGAGCTTGGGAGTTTTCCCTCCTCTTGAATTTTCCATAATAATTTGAATAGAATAGCTGTTAATTCTTTTTTGAATATTTAGTAAAACTCTCCTGTAAATCCATCTTGTCCAGGGCTTTTGTTTGCTGGGATATTTTTGATTACTGCTTCAACTGCATTAATTATTATCTACCTATTCAGGTGTTCTGATTCTTAGTGATTCAGCTATGGAAGACTGTATGCTTCTAGGAAGTTGTTCATTTTATCCAGGTTGTCCAGTTTGTTGGCATATAGTTGCTCATAGCATTTTTTTTTTTTTTTTATAAGCCCTTGTATTTCAGTTGGGTCAGCTGTTATAGTGTCTCTTTCATTTCTGATTTTACTTATTTGGCTCCTCTCTCTTTGTTTCTTGGTGAGTCTGACTAAAAGTTTATCAATGTTATTTATCTTTTCAAAGAACCTGCTCTGGGTTTTATTTATCTTTTGTATTGTTTTTTAATCTCTATGCCATTAATTTCTACTCTGATCTTTATTATTCCCTTCCTTCTACTTCCTCAGGACTTTTTTTGCTGTTCTCTTTCTAATACTTTTATTTGTTGTGTCAGACAGTTTATTAGAGTTTTTTCTTGTTTCTTGAAGTATGCCAGTAAGGCTGTGATCTTTCCTCTTGATTGCTTTCACTGTTTCCCATAGATTTTGAGTTATTTGTTCATGTTAGTTTTTTCCTTGATCTCACTGGTAACCCATTCCTTGTTTAATAACAGGCTATTTAGCTTCCACATATTTGAATGATTTTGAGGTGTTTTTTTTTTTATAGTGGTTGATTTCTAGCTTTATAATATTGTGATTTGAGAAGATGCTTGATATGATTTCAATCTTCTTGAATGCCCAGAGATTTGTGTTGTGCCCTAACATGTGGTTTATTTTTGAGAATGTTCCATGTGCACTTGAGAAGAAAGTGTACTCTGCTGCTTTGGGATGAAATGTTCTACAAATGTCAATTAAATCCATTAGAACTAGTGTGTCACTTAAAATCTCCGTTTCCTTGTTGATATTTTTGTCTTGATGATCTGTCTAAAGATGACAGTGGTGTGTGAAGTTCCCCAACTAGAATTGTGTTGCTGTTGATCTCCCCCTTAAAGTCCACCAATAATTTTTTTATATATTTAGGTGCTCTGATATTGGGTGCTTATATATTTATGTGTCATTTTCTCCTGTTGGATTGATCTCTTTTGTATTTTGTAGTGACCTTCTTTGTCTCTTGTTATGGTCTTTATTCTGAAGTTTATTTTGTCAGAAATAAGTATTGATCACCAACTTGTTTTTTGTTTCCATTTGCATGGAATATATTTTTCCATTCCTTCAATTTCAACCAGTGTGAATATTTTGCCCTCAAGTGGGTCTCTTGTAGACAGCATATATATGGGTCCAGTTTTCTTATCCATTCAGCTACCCTATGTTTTTTGATTGAAGCATTTAATCCATTTGCATTTAAGGTTAATATTTTTATATACTTATTTAATGCCATTTCCCCCCTTTATGTTGTACCTTTCTCTCAATATTCCTTCTTCTTCTTAAAGCAGTCCCTTTCATCACTTCTTTCAATGTTAGTTTGGTGGTATTGAATGCCTTTAGCCTTCTTTTGTCTGGGAAGCTCTCTATTTCACCTTCAATTTTCAATGATAGCCTTGCTGGATAAATCAGTCTTGGTTGCAGGTTCTTGGTTTTCATTACTTTGAGAACTTCATGCCAATCCCTTCTGGCTTGAAGTGTTTCTGTTGAGAAATGATGTCAGCCTTATGTGGGCTCACTTGTAGAAGGACTGTTTGTCTCTGTCTTGCAACCCTTAATATTCACTCTTTGTCCTTAACATTTGCCATTTTAATTATGATGTGTCTTGGAGTGGGTCTCTTTGGGTTCCTCTTGTTTAGTATCCTCTGTATTTCCTGAACTTGTGTTGCTTTCCCCTTCACCAGGTTAGGGAGTTTTCTGTCATTATTTCTTCCAACAAGTTCTCTATCCCTTGCTCACTTTCCTTCCCCTCTGGTACCTCTATCATGCAAATGTTGTTTCACTTCATATTGTCCTAAAGTTCCCTTAAACTATCCTCATTCTTTTAAAGTGCTTTTTCTTTTTGCTGCTCTGAGTCATTTTTTTCTATTTCACTTACTTTCTAATTCACTTACTCTATAAACAGCTTAATTGAGCCTGCTTTTAATTTTTTCCAATGTATTCTCAATATCAGATATAGTATTCTTCATTTTTGCCTGGTTCTTATTCATCGTATCTATATATTTTTTCATGCTGATGAAACTTTCACTAAGTTCCTGGACCTTCCCTTTAAGTGTCTTGTGGTTCTCATTAATTTACTTGAGCATATTTATAACCATTACTGTGAACTCTATTTCTGATAACTTGCTTAACTCCATCTCATCAAGGTCTTTTTTTTTGGTGATTTTTCTTTTTCTTTAGTTTGGGGGTTGTTTCTTCGGGTTCCCATTTTAGTGACTCAAAGTATTTGTATCTGTATATTAGATATATTTGCTGTCTTACTGTCTTGTAGCGCGGGATTTTGTAGTTTATTTGTAGTGGGGTTAGAGATGTGTTTTCCTTACACTTCCGAGCTATTTTACTTAGGTATATCCCTTTTGTGGGTGTCCCTTTTGTGGGTTCTTTCAGCTTTCCTCTTGTGATTGGGTCTAGTTTGTCACCAACCCATTCATGGGAGGACCCTCTTCTCCAGTTGGCTACTGTGAAACTCAACCACAACCATATCCTGTGAGCTGCTGTACAGGTGCTGACAGGTCAAAACAAAACACAACCTAACTGCCAGGGAGCAAACAAGAACTTACAAAATATCCTGACAATCACAATGAAAACCACTGAAGAGAATGTAGAATTGGAAGAGCGAAGTGAGAACACAAATACTAAAGCAAAAAAGAAAGAGAGAAAAGGATATTATTGCTACTAGTAAAAATAAAATAAAATAAAAATTTTAAAAATAGAGAAGTTACCGGCAGATAAAAGGGGTAGAGAAAAGATTTTGAAAGTAAAGAAGAGCAACCAAAAAAATAAATGTAGTGTGTAGAAATAGAAAAATGGTTGAAAAATAAAATAAAAATAAAAGAACAATCACAAACAAAACAAAAAGATAGAAAGATTGAAACTAAAAGAGGAATAAAAAGAAGAAAAAAATACAATGGAACCAGAAAAGAGAGACAGAGCAAGGGCAAGTAAGGAGGGCAATAAGAGATAAGAAAGAAAAATAGAGAGAAGCAATAAACTTATTGATTATAATGATTATATCCCAGTAATATAACAGAAAATATCAAGAAAATCTTGATAATAGAACAAAAAACAAAACAAAACAAAAACCAAACAAAGCAAGACAAAACAAATCTTTAAAAAGTTAAAAAATTAAAATCAATTAAAAAATTAAAAAATATATTTCTCTGTTTTCTAAAAAAATATAAATAAATAAAAAATAAAAAAATTTAAAAAGTCAACGATGTGAGTTTCATTTGGGCAGCTTATGTTGTCTGAGGTTCAGTGTTTTGTTTGCTGATTTTTCATCTCCTGGGACATACTTGTGTGTCAACAAATATCAGTTGTCTAGGTTTGGCTCTGGTGTCTTTCCATAACTGGTTTGTCTGAGGCTCTCTGTGGACACCTCCTCCTGTCAGCTATTTTATCGTTCCCTTGTGGTTACCTGGTCTTTCTCCAGAGTCTCCTGAAGAGAGTCTAGTGTGCAATGAAAAACACACAAAGCAAAAAACACTCAGAGACCTGGCTTTGGGAAGATCTGGGACCCTTGTGCCTTGGATCCAAGCAAGAGGGGTTACAAATTCAGCCCCATGCAGGTCTCCTGCACAGCTGATTTAATAAAAGCTGGGGAAGGTCCGTGCACACTATCCCAGTTCCCCACAGAGCAGGTCAAAATCTCTGATCTGTCCCACCAGCAGCTCCAGCAGCTGGAGTCCTGATCTGTCCCTCTGATGGCTCTGGTCCTATCTCTGGAGGCAGGAGAGCTCTCTTCCCCTTCCCCACACCACACAGTTCAAATGCTTTCTGGGGTTCTACACAGTGCCTTACAGGAATGCAGGGTATCCCTGTATGTTGTTGCTGACTGCATTCCTCTGGTCCCTTTTTATTGGGAAGCCACAACCTGTGGGGCAGCCTTTCCTGCAGTCAGCACCCGGGGTGAAAGTCTCCTGCCCTGGGTGCTGCCATTAAGCACACTGTTTCACTTGGTGGGTTCAGTCTTCTCCTCGCAGCCACACTGTTGCCCTGGCTCCCTCTGCCTGCCCTGCATGGGGTTTCCTTACCTCTCATCCACTCCGGGTTTGAGATTCCAGCTTTTGGATACCAGTCTACACTCCCAAGGGGAGGTAGCTTTTCAGCCTATAACCCTTGGGTCTTGCAGCCCAGCACTGGCTTCAGGGAGGACTTCCCTTTCTATGTGCCAACCCCTCTTACCAGACTCTGTGACATTACTTCAGTGGTCCTTACTCAAAATATATCCACTCAGTTATACTTCCCTTGTTTTTCCAAGATAGCTACTCAGTATTTTAGCTGTAAATCCAGTCCATTACTGGGAGCAAGGGCACACTGCTTCTTGTCAGAGTGCCACCATCTTCCCTTCCTCTGTCTTTTCTGTTTTTGATTACAGAAGTTTTAAAAAAATATAATTTCAATGAATTCTTTGACAGATTTATACATTGTGAATATCTTCTCTTAGTCTGTGATTTACCTATTACCATTCTTAATGACATTTTTTGATAGATATAAGTTCTTAAATAAAGTAAAATATTATTACTTTTTTTTATGTTTAGCTCTTCAGGTTTCTTTTTTAAAAAATCTGTTAATGATATCTTGGCTATGCAATATATTCTGTATATGGTATCTTTGCTACTTCCAAAGTCTCAAAGATATTATTCTATATATGTCTTTAGAAGATCTAGATCTATGATTCCCCCATGGATTAATTTTTTTAGTGTAGTGTGAGGTAGGGAGTCAGGGATTATTTTCTTCTTATATGTATATACAATTGCTTCTGCTTATTGAGAATATCACCCTTTTCCACTGAATTGCAATAGTGCCTTTATTGTAAGTCAAGTAATACTCTATGTGTAAGTCTATTTCTGGACTGATCTATTTTGTTAGATTGTAATATTTATCTATCTTTGTGCCAGTGTCTTTGTATTTAAGTACTGTAGCTTTTTAGTAAATCTTGAAATCTGATCATGAAAATCCCCTAGCTTTGTTTTCTTCAAGATTGCCTTGGCTCTTCTAAGACCTTTGCATTTCCTTATAATTTTAGAATATTAACATTTAGAAATCTGTAATTTACAACTGGAATTTTGACTGTGGTGGTATCAATGTATAGATCAATTTTGGGAAAATTGACTACATTAACAATTGAGTATTTCAATCCACAGACATGGTATATCTCACCACTACGACTACCTTAAATCCATCTGCTGGGGTTTATTCTTTTTCTATAATCCCCTTTTACTGAGTTTGGGTGAGATCTAAAACTTGCTTCTAGCCAATAGCAAATGACATTGGTGATGAGCTGTCACTGATGTTACATTATATTACATAAGATTGCATCATTCTTTTTTGCTGGCATTGAAGAAGCAAACTATCATCTTGTAAACTGCTGACAGAGATGGTCACATGGCAAAGAACTGCATGAAGCCTTTAGGAGCTGAACATGACCTTTACCACACAGCCAGCAAAAAAGCTCACAGTTCTACAGCCACAAGGAAGTGAATTCTGTTAACAACTCAAATGAGTTTGGAAGTGAGTTCTTTTCTAGTCTAGTTTCCAGATGAGAATGCTGCCCATTACCATCTAGATTGCAACCTGGTGATACCTTGAAGCAGAGAACCTAGCTAACCTGTGCCCAAACTTCTGACCCACAGAAACTATGAACGAATAAATGTGTTTTGTTTTAAGTCAAAAGTTTGTGGTAATTTTGTACAGAGAAACTATTACACCATTTATCTCTATATTTTTTAAATTTCAGCATTGTTTTTCAAGTGTTCAGTGTAAAGGTCTTACATATCTTTCAGTAAATTTATTTCTAAATATTTTATATTTTTGATACTATTATAAATGTCATTTTGTTTTATTTTTAAATGTTTATTACTATTGTTTATAATATATAGAAATAAGATTGTTTTGTGCTGACCTTGTATTCAGAAATTCTGTTAAATTCACATATTATTATGGTCCATTTGTTGACTCCTTTAAATTTTCTATGTAATAATGTTATATGAGAATAAAGACTGTTGCACACTATATCTTATATTGCCAAATTTTGCTTGCTAATATTTTGTTTAGTACTTTTGCATTCATGTTAATGAGAGACATTGGCTTTTATTTTCTTTTGTTATTATGTCTTTATGTAGTTGTAGTATCAAGATTATATTGGTCTTGTAAAACAATGGAAAGGTTTATTTCATTTTAGTCTCAGAAGGAATTTATGAAAGATTGATTTTTTAAAAAAATTAAGTATATAGGGAATTCACCAGTAAAGCCATCTGGTCCAGAGCTTTTGTCTTTGGGAAGATATTTGATTCATTTTATAAGGATTTAGAACAATTAAATTTTTCTACTTATTCTTTCAGTAAGTTTTTCCTAAGGAATTGGTTCACTTATCTACATTTTCTAATTTATTAGCACAAAGTTGTTTATAGTATCCTTTCATCATTTTTTAAATATCATAGGATCTGTACTAACGTTCCTTTTTTCATAATGATATCAATAATTTGTGTTTCCTTCCTTTTTTTTTCCTTGAACAGTCTTACTAGTTATTTATCAAATTTTTTTTCAAAAAACCAACTTTTGGCCTGGTTGATTTCCCTCTCTCTCTCTCTCTCTCTCTCATCTATCATCTATCTATCTATCTATCTATCTATCTATCTATCTATCTATCTATCTATCTATCTATCTATCTATCATCTATCTATCTATCTATCATCTATCTATCTATCTATCTATCATCTATCTATCTATCTATCTATCTATCTATCTATCTATCTATCATCTATCTATCTATCATCTATCTATCTATCTATCTATCTATCTATCTATCTATCTATCTATTATCTATCTATCTAGCTATCTATCTATCTATCATCTATCTATCAATCAATCTATCTATCATCTATCTATCTATCTATCTATCATCTATATCTATCTATCTATCATCTATCTATCTATCTATCTATCTATCTATCTATCTATCATCATCTATCTATCTATCATCTATCATCTATCTATCTATCTATCTATCTATCATCTATCTATCTATCTATATCTATCTATCATCATCTATCATCTATCTATCTATCTATCTATCTATCTATCTATCTATCTATCTATATCTATTTATCTATCTATCATCTATCTATCTATCTATCTATCTATCTATCTATCTATATCTATCTATCTATCTATCTATCTATCTATCTATCTATATCTATCTATCTATCTATCTAATCATCTATCATCTATCTATCTATCATCTATCTATCTATCTATCTATCTATCATCTATCTATCTATCATCTATATCTATCTATCATCATCTATCTATCTATCTATCTATCTATCTATCTATCTATCTATCATCTATCTATCATCTATCTATCTATCATCTATCTATCTATCTATATCATCTATCTATCTATCTATCTATCTATCTATCTATCTATCTATCTATCATCTATCATCTATCATCATCTATCTATCTATCTATCTATCATCTATCTATCTATCTATCTATCTATCTATCTATCTATCTATCATCTATCTATCTATCTATCTATCATCTATCTATCTATCATCTATCATCTATCTATCATCTATATCTATCACCTATCTATCTATCTATCTATCTATCTATCTAATCTATCTATCTATCATCTATCTATCTATCTATCTATCTATCTATCTATCTATCTATCTATCTATCTATCATCTATCTATCATCTATCTATCTATCTATCTATCTATCTATCTATCTATCATCTATCTATCATCTATCTATCTATCTATCTATCTATCTATCTATCTATCATCTATCTATCTATCTATCTATCTATCATCTATCTATCTATCATCTATCTATCTATCTATCTATCTATCTATCTATCTATCTATCATCTATCTATCTATCAATCAATCAATCTATCTATCTATCATCTATCTATCTATCATCTATATCTATCTATCTATCTATCTATCTATCTATCTATCTATCTATCATCTATCTATCTATCTATCTATCTATCTATCATCTATCTATCTATATCTATCATCTATCTATCTATCATCTATCTATCTATCTATCTATCTATCTATCTATCTATCTATCTATCTATCTATCTATCATCTATCTATCTATCTATCATCTATCTATCTATCATCTATCTATCTATCTATCTATCATCTATCTATCTATCTATCTATCTATCATCTATCTATCTATCTATCTATCTATCTATCTATCTATCTATCATCTATCTATCTATATCTATCTATCATCTATCTATCTATCTATCTATCTATCTATCTATCTATCTATCTATCTATCTATCATCTATCTATCTATCATCTATCTATCTATCTATCTATCTATCTATCTATCTATCTATCATCTATCTATCTATCTATCTATCTATCTATCTATCTATCTATCTATCATCTATCTATCATCTATCTATCTATCTATCTATCTATCTATCTATCTATCTATCATCTATCTATCATCTATCTATCTAATCTACCATCTATCTATCATCTATTTATTATCTATCTATCTATCATCTATCTATCTATCTATCTATCTATCTATCTATCTATCTATCTATCTATCATCTATCTATCTATCATCTATCTATCTATATCTATCACCTATCTATCTATTATCTATCTATATCTATCTATCTATCTATCTATCTATCTATCTATCTATCTATCTATCTATCATCTATCTATCTATCTATCATCTATCTATCTCTATCTATCTATCTATCTATCTATCATCTATCTATCTATCATCTATCTATTATCTATCTATCATCTATCTATCTATCTATCTATCTATCTATCTATCTATCTATCTATCTATCATCTATCATCTATCTATCATCTATCTATCTATCTATATCTATCTATCTATCTATCTATCTATCTATCTATCTATCTATCTATCTATCTATCATCTATCTATCATCTATCTATCTATCATCTATCTATCATCTATCTATCTATCTATCTATATCTATCTATCTATCTATCTATCTATCTATCTATCTATCTATCTATCATCTATCTATCATCTATCTATCTATCATCTATCATCTATCTATCTATCATCTATCTATCTATCTATCTATCTATCTATCTATCTATCTATCATCTATCTATCTATCTATCTATCTATCTATCTATCTATCTATCTATCTATCATCTATCATCTATCATCTATCATCTATCTATCTATCTAACTTGTTTCTACTCTTAATTTTATTATTTCTTTGGATTTAATTTTCTTCCTTGTCTAGATTCTTGGGTTGAATGCTTAAATCATTGTTTTTAAGACTTTCCTATTTCTAGTACATGCATTTAAACTTATTAATTTCTTTTAAGTAACTACATTTCACAGTTTCTGAAATGTACTTTTATAATCTTTCTGCTCTGGATAATTACTAATATCTATTATAATTGTTTCTTTGGTCTATGGGTCATTTTTAAGTGTGTGTGTTTTAATTCTTAAGATATTTTCTATGTATCTTCCTATTTTTATTTCTAATTTAATTGCTCATTCTTCCTCTCTTCTTTTTGGTGACTCCAGTTACAATTATGTTAAATCTTTGATTATTTCTGCCATGCCTTTTATCTTCTATTTGTATGGGTGCTTCTGTTTTTTGTTTGGTTGTTTATTTGTTTCCTTTCTATGCTTCCATTTGACTATTTTTTTTAAGTACACTAATTATGCCTTCTGCTCTGTCCATCAGGTTGTTAATTTATCCATTGGTTTTTATTCATTTATTTCAATTTTCAAATGTCAAATTTGTTTTTTGGGGGGATTTTAATTCTGTATTAGAATATCTTTCCAACCTTTTAATCCATTCATGTTTGTGTGTGTGTGTGTTTTTTTAGAATATTAATAGCAGTTATGCTGAAGTCTTTGTCTGAAAGTATAACACTAGGATGAGGCAAGTGAGTTGCCCAGAACACGTAATATTAAAGGAACCATTTACTCTCAGAATCATGCAAATTTGTACCCTGGAAACCTCATTTTACTCTCACCTCACTATTTGTTTTAGTCCTGGGTCACAGTCCTTTATCCTGTGGTGTGGTCTTTCTGGGCCCTCAGGGCTCACCAAGACCCTTTCACTCTGACTGAGTCAGAATTATTTTTACATATCCTCACTCTGTGACACTTAAAATCTCAGTTCAGCTTTTAGGCCCTCAGCAGCAGCTGAGTCAAGCATTCTAGAGTCTCATTTTGGGCATGCACAGCTTAGAAGTTGGCCAAGGAAATAAGTAATACTTTTAAACAAATTTTCTGAGATTTATTGCTTCAACTTCTTCTTTTCCAGTGCCCTGACACCCAAATCCCAGCCACTTTAGCAATCCCAAACTCCCATCTCAGTTTCTTCCATCCTGTGAGATTGCTACTCAATGCTCTGGACTCTATTTTGCTGTGTCACAGTTTGGAAAATGTGCTTAGAGAGAAAGCCTGAGTGAATGTGCAGCTCACCTAATGGGCTACTCATTGCTCAAGGCTTAGAGCCCTGTGTTGGTTGTTATCCACCACCTGTGAGCAGTTGTTTTATTTTTTATAGCTTATAAAGTTCTTGAAAACAGCCTACTCAAGACAAGTATCAGGAATAGGCCTTGTTAGGCACAATGCCAAAATCATAAACCACAGGTAAAATTTGATGTATTTCATCATCTAAGATTTAAGGATTTATATATTTAAAAGTGGATGCCTGAGGCATAAGAATAAGGGTGGGTGATGTAGAAAGGTGGACAAATAAATAAACAAGTAAAACAAGAGAGGGGCCTTGCTTGGACAACCATGTGAGTATGCCATGATCTCACTCCTCTGCAGCTGTTATCCAAAAACGCATAAAGAGTTTTTTTCTGCTGGAATACATTAAGATGACAGAGATGAGGTGGCAATAATAGGTTAGAGAGATGTTAAAATAACATTCAGCTTGCTTCACTAAGTGGCACCTGAAGGGTAGCAAGAAATGGTTGTAGGAGTTTGGTTGAATCTTTCACTAGATCTTTGAACAAGTAGATAAATAAAGCTAAGAGAGACAGAGAAAAAAGCAATAAAGGAGAAATAATGCTGTCTCATCAAATACCACATCAGCATGATGAAGGAAGAAGAATGGTGCAATTTCCTTTTTGGTACAAGCTCTAACTCTGCTTCCTGGAATACCTGATGAGGAAGATGCAAACATTTCCTCTCTTTGAGTAGGCAATTTTGATTTCATTAATAGAAGCAAGATATTCCTTGATTGTCTCTTTCTCAATACTGTGTCATCTGACATATAATTAGTGTCAATCCCTCTCAGAATCAAACATTAGGTCAACGACCTGTCTTGGTTTTTAGTTTAGTTTTATGTTTTCAATCTTTCCTATGCTTTATGAATATTTTGGGGAGACATCAAGGGACAATACATTAGAGGCTGCTAGTCTATTGCTTTATTCAAGCAGATGTCTCATTGATATCATTTATAATGATTTCAAAGTATTTAATTTTTCAAATCTTCACAAACTTTTTTGAGTAATATTTTCTTCCACAGCATCATAGCAAGGAAACATTGATTCCTTTTCCCTAAAAATTTCTCTGAAACTTAAAGTATAACAACTATACTTTAAAAAGTGGGGAGATATGATTCTCTAAACAACTAGGAATATAAAATATGTAAGAATAGTTCTAATAAGAAATACAGAGAAAATGAAATAAAAACTTGAGATGTAAATACAGACTTGTCTAAATAGATTAACATTGTTCCTAAAAGCTAAAGACATTGATAGCCCCCTAAATTAGTGTATATTATCTGTGATGCCATTTTATTAAAAATTGTGAAACTTGCAAATGTTATTCCAAAAATTATCTGAATGAACAGGATATAATTTCATACATATAAAATGAAATGAAGAAGGAAAGGAAGAATTTACCCTATTAAATTTGAACTAATTAAAATTTGAGGCCTAGCCAGGCTTGGCTCAGCGGTTGAGCATCGACCTAGGATCCAGGCGATTGGGGTTTGATTCCCCGTTAGGGCACATGCCCGGGTTGTGGGCTGTAGCCAATCAATGACTCTCTCATCATTGATGTTTCTATCTCTCTCTCTCCCTCTCCTTTCCTCTATCTGAAATAAATAAAGATATAAAAAAGAAAATTTGATATAAAAATAGTTGGCTCACTGAATCATAAGTAGGCCTTAAAATACATAAGAATTTTGAATATAATTAAAGTGTTATTACAAATTAGTGGATTAGTGGGGACAGAAAAAATAATTTAATAAATGTTAAGAAGTTACTTAATACTTTACAAAAGAAAGTAACTTTTCACCTAATACAAAAAAATGAATCCCAGTTGAGTAAATAAATGTTAAAAATACAGTTATGTGCCACTTAATCTTGGATATACAATCTGAGAAATGCATCATTAAGCAATTTCATAATTGTTCAATCATTATAGAGCTCATCTAGATTGTCTAGCTTACTGCTCCTAGGCTACAAACTCTACAGGAGGTTACTATAATGAATACTGTAGGCAATAAAACACAATAGTAATTATTTTTGTAGCTAAACATATCTAAACATATAAAAGGTACAGTAAGAATGCAATATAAAAGATAAAGTGTGTGTGTGTGTGTGTGTGTGTGTGTGTGTGTGTGTGTGTGTGTGAGCACATGCCTGCACACATGTTGTGAAGAAAGGCAACTTCATAGGGAGAATAGATGTCAGGAACAAAGAGGGAGGAAAGGACAGAGGGATGGAAGAGAAAGAGAGAGAAAGGGCAAGCAGAGATTGAAAGATACCCAGAGAAAGAAAAGTTGAGAAGAGAGGGGGAGAGAGAGAGAAAGTGAGAGTGAAAGGAGAAGAGAGGAATGGAACTGAGAGGGAAAAGAGATAAATATAAATGAAGGGAAAGATAGTGAGATTGTGTGTATGACTTTTATGTGTGCATGTATGTGCAGGGGTGGTATGGGTCGGTGGTGGGGGGGGTGGGCTTCTGGGCAACTGCCCTCCCTAGTCACTCTTCTCACTTCCTTGCTAACTTGGGGGCCCAGCCAAAGATTGGCATAAGACAAGTGCTGAGTGTCGCTGCCTATTTAAACCACCCAGAGCTGGCAGTAAATTCAACATCTTTGTCTAGCCCAGACTTTCCTTTCAATATTACAGAGAAACTTTTTGTTTATAATCTATTATAAACTTATAAGACCACATCATATATGAAGTTTGTCTTATTGTTTTGCAGTACATGACTGTATACTATCAAAGAGAAAAGAACACGTTTTAGTGAAAAACAATTATCTTTTTACCTTTCTAAAAATCCTCTCCCAAGATTATGTTTATTGATATTTTTAGAGAGAAAGGAAGGGAGAGAGAGAGAGAAACATTGATGTGACAGACAAATATCAATCAGTTGCCTCCTATATGTGTCTGACCAGGGGTTGAACCTGCAACCTAGGTATATTCCCTGAACAGGAATTGAACCCTCAACCTTTTTAGTGTATGAGATGATGCTCCAGCCAACTGAGCCACCAGGCTAGGGCAAAACAAATAAAATTTTAAATATTTAATAGAAAGAATACAATAATTCTATAAATTAATATCTGTGGTATGGATGACAGATTAAAGGTTAACCCCCATATTACAAAAATAGCTTTTTATACTGATAATGAATAGACAAAAGTCAAAGTATAAGTCGATAAAGAATATGAATAAACACATCATAGAAGAGTAAATTCAAATAAAACAAATAATCCAAATAATAAATCCAATAAATATTCTCCACTGCCCTCACAGTCAGAGAAATTGCAAATTAAAATATCATTTATAACCATCAAATTGGTAAAGATTAATGAGTGATAACACCTACTACAGGCAAGAATGTGACAGAAAAGAGGATTTTCATTCATTGCAGTTGGGAATGTACATTGTTTCAGCTAATCAATGATTCTGTCTCATGATTGATGTTTCTTTCTCTCCCTCTCTCTTCTTCTCTCTGAAATCAATAAAAACATATTGTTTTAAAAAAGAAGTCAGACTTTTATCAGCTTTTTGGAGGAACTTACAAAAATACATTGTTTGGATGGAGGTGGGAATGGGCTGAACGTCTAGAAGCTGGAATGCTCTAGGAAGTTGCAAATGTATAAAGTAGAGCAAAAAGAGAAGGCCAATGTATTCCATAATGAATTATGTATGTATTTGAAACTGGGAAGGAGATTTAGAGCAAGGGAGAAGACAATGGGGAAAACATTATTTCAATTTCAAATATATTTATTAGTCAACTCAAAACAGAGGTTTGATGGGAAACTTCAGCTGGAAGCAATGGGGTGAAAGTGGAAGATGATTGTGTCTAGTCATCACTTTCATTCCTGTGGAATCAAAGGTGGACCTGGATGAGAATCTGATGTTCAAGAGGAAAGCTGTGGGGGTGAAATTCAGGGAAATCAAGGTGCTCACACTCTGTATTTTATTTATATGTCTTTGAATGAGCATAGTCTTCATAAATTTATAGACCTATCGACAACTGAAAAAGAGAGATCTTTATAACATAAGGATGCTTTTATTTTGGGGTCTCAAGGAAGAAAAACCATGTATTCTCACCCCTACTCCTACCCCACCAGGAAGTCTAAGCCAGTGGCATAAAGAGGGTCACTTAATTCATTCAGCTCCTGGCCTCCTTGATGACTGCCATCAACCACAACACTTGGTACTGATATTAGACTGCAGGCAATAACTCACTGAACTACAAACTTGACTAGTAATTAAAGTCTTTTTTTTTTTTTTTCAGGCAAGGGTCCTGGTGTTGCTGTTGTTGTTTTAACTGTATTTATGCATTTGCTTAAGCTGTAGCAGCAAAATAAAATAAAGAGCTTTGGACCTGTATAGTGGATCAATTTCTCTCATTCTCTGTAATGAGGTAAACACTAAAGAATTGTTATAAAGTTAAAATGAAATTGTTTATCTGAAATCATGTTGTAAATGCTAAAGAATATGCAAAAAGGGGTTGATATTAACTATTATGAGTTTTAACCTTAAATAAATATTAAGCCAAGTGTGAGAGAAACATAAATCAAAAAATGAATTAATTTTTTAAACACTCAGATGTTTTGGGAGATTTCCAACTGACCCTGTTCATTAAGCATATTTTGGATAGATAATAATCCTTAGTTTTGAATGAGCAGATGAAACTTAGAAAATACTGTGCATATATGTATACTATACCTGTAGAAATGAAAATCTGCTGTTTAGTCTGTAACTCCAAGGCAGTAGTTGCCTTTCACTCCCACATTCCAAAGTAAAGGACTAATCATCTAAGTATATCCTGGAAAAGAGGTAGGTAATCAATAATAAACTTGTGACACCTTAGCTCAACACCTTCCTGGTGATTATAAAAATTTGAGGTTGGAAACTCTAGAGTGGATTTCTGTACAGTTTCAGGGGTTTTCTCTGATTTATGCCCCCTCTGGTGGAGAGAGGTGTTTTCCCTAATCTAAAGCCTAGTGAGAGGCTTCGAGAATGCCCCACCCCACCCCCCAGAATGACCTCAGAGCTTCCTCCAGAAGCTTAGGACAATAAAGGGCTGTGGATGGTAAATAACTTTCACCTCCCTACAGCGAAAGGCACAAATTTCCTCTTATCAGATGTGGGCTAGGTGTGTATGAGGGGGAGAGCTAGCATGGCACCTTCTTAAAGGGGATGGCCCTGCCTCAAGAGAGGTGATGGGACTTCAACAGAGAAGGTGTGAATGGATGTGAACAGTGGAGAACCAGGAGCCGAAGTGAAGGGTATAGTAGGCCATCCTCCACATTAGTGAACTGCAGCAATTATGAATCCTCTTGGAAGTTGCCACATGTCATCTGTGAGAGAAAAAAACCATTTTGAACATGTAATATGGCCAGAAGCTAACATCAGGTTGGTGCCACAGAAATATGTCCGAGATATCTCATGGTTTTGAAAGCAGGAAGTGCAGCAGAGCCATGGAGGATTAGATTCAGGAAACAGAGGGTTACTGGTAACCTAGGAACTCAGGCAGGTGTCTCTCTCTCTCCACTCCCTCATCCTCTCTTTGTCCCTTCTCCCTCTCTACCTTCTAAGATACTTTTAGATATATTTGCATCTCTGCTTCAATCTTTTTATTTATTTATTTTCTCACCAGTTTCCAGTACGAATGGTGCAAAAACTCAAATACAGTTCTGGCTTATAGATTTTACTACTGGAGAGAACCTCAAACTGACTAGCACATATATGGTCCCAATTTCAAATCCCTAGGAAAGAAATTTTGATCAGCCCAGATAGAGTAAGATGTCTACCCTTATTTTGCTCAACTAGGGCCAGTGTACAGGGCCATGTCGTACAAACACGGCTGTCAAGTGCACACCTATGTGGGTCTGAGAAGTATTCTTAAGCAAAGGGGCATGACCTGGAAAAATATCCCCTAAATTGTTGGCCATATATACACTCCAAAACACCGAATAACACAGGCAGATAAAATTATAGCCCATCTAGTAAAATACAAAAAAGTAAACAAAAACATTAAAAGCAAAAAACAAAAAAAAAACACAAACATATATACCAAATAAGTCATTAAACATAAATCGTCTAGATTCCTCATTAAAAGATAAATTCTCTTAGATAAATTTATAGAGAAATAAAATTTAACCCCATGCTGTTTATAGATTACCATAACTGCACCAAACATTTTAAGTATGTAAAAATACATAATTTCACATGATGTCAACAAAATTAGTCACTTTGAAAATTTCTAAAGCACCACTCATTATTTTGAATAACTGGTAAATAAAGGTATATAGAATCAAATATTAATCCTCTTTGAGGAGTCCACATAATATTTCAGAGTAACATTTGTAGAATTCCAGCTTATAAAAGCAGAAGGAATAATAGAATTAGATAATAGTTTTTCATCCCCTCATGAGAAAGTTGACATAAGCAACCATCAAAACTGCCTGCTAAAATCATCAAATCATCAGATGAAGGTTAATGGGGACTTATATAATTGCTGGACTGTGCTGATCACATCAGAATATACTGACTCCATCTTAACACCTAGCATCACTCAACATGGGACTCCTATGAAGTATTCCTGGCAAAAAAAAAAAAAAAAAAAAGTTGAATCGGCATCTAATCAAGCCTGTTCATCTGTCAGTTTAAAGAAAATATAGGGAGTAGAGGAACAAATTGCATGGTACCATAGGAAACAATCAACTGAATCTAAAATGTAGGAAATGCAATAGGACAAACGACCTGATTATTTTAACAGATAAATGGCATAAAAGAAAATGGGGATGGGAGACTGTTAGTGATGAAAAGAAACTTTAGAGACTTAATAATCAAATGGAATATATAGAACTTATTCAGATCCTGATTTAAATAAACTAACCAAGTGGTGTTATATTTGAGACAATCAGGGAAATGTAAATTCAAACTGAGTTTTAGATGACATTGAGGAATTGTTCATTTTGTTAAATGAGATAATTGTACTGTGGTTATATAAAAAAATCTTCAAAGAAAAGAAAGTGTTTATGGGAAAAATGATATAAAATATGGGATTTATTTTAAAATATTCTAGTCATCCTTTCAAAACATATGTGGGTGAAGGTTAAAGCAAGATTGTGAAAATGTTGATAATTATTTAACCAGGTTGACTATGGTTTACATGTATGTCTACTCTCTTTGCTTTTGACTATGTCAGAAAAATCTCCAGAATAAAATGCTTACAGAATTTATAAGGTATTGTGTAAGCAAAAGTAAACATTAATTGCAGTAAATTTATTTGTTTAATGCTTCTTCTGGTAGGGAAAATATCTTAAATTCATTTTCTCTGAGAAGTGCTTTAGATTACTGGACTTCTGTTCTTGGCTATCTTGATCTAATGTATATGTAGGACACTTTAGTTTAAAAATACCCTCCAAGTATCACATGATCTTACTCATATGTGGAATCTAATGAACAAAATTAACTAATGAACAAAACAAGTTCAGAAACATAGAAGCATGGAACAGACTGACGAATCTCAGAGGGAAGGCAAGGGTGGGTGGATGGGTAAGGAGAGATTAACCTAAGAATTTGTATGCATATAATCATAACACATGGATATAGACAACAGTCTGGTGAAGGCCTGGGGGAGGGGGGAGGGGATCAATGGGGGAAAATGGGGAATATTTGTAATACTTTCAACAATGAAGATAAATTTTAAAAAATTTGCCTTCAAATACCCAACTAAATCATACACAGTAACATCCTTAAAATTGGGTCAGAGATAAAGATGGCATGAAAATTAGGAACTGAGTCCAATAACAATGAAAGCATTTCTCTGTTCACTGAGATGGTTACAATAACTGAATTTTTACATTTCTGGAAACCACATCAGTAAAAGCAGTAGAGCCAAGTGAAGCAGGTACTCTGAATCCAAAGATACTGTCTCTTGCTTTGGTTTTGTCACTGACAAAAAAGTTACTGAACTTTCTGAGTTACTCTGTGAAGGGTAAAGGATTATAGTGCCTAATGTATAGTGTATCGTGAAAGTTTAAAAAAGCATGTTTAACTTAGAGACTGATACAGAGTAAGAGAGCAATACATTAGAATTCATGCCAATATAACATAACATAGCATAATGTGGTCTGAACTCATCTTTATACTGCTTACAAACTCATCTTTTCCTTTTTATTCAAGTTATTTTTCTGTTTTGGAAGTCAATTTCTAAGCGTCAACTTTTTTTCTGTATGAGGGAAGCTACCAGATTAAATCAATTCATAATCAAAACATAACTATCATTTTAAAGTCAAACTTTTATTTTAGATAATTTTAGATTTACAGGAAAGTTACAAAAAATTCAGAGTTTTCATATATTCTTCAGCAACTTGTATTTTTAAAACAAAAGTATAAATTATTTCATGAACAATAGTTACTGGACTATTTGAGAAAAACAAAGTTGAATCTCAGAAGCCATTAAAACTATTCTATTCATGAATTTAATTCATTTCTCCTACACACTAGACTGTTGCCCGGAGCAGAATCTGGCCCATAGTGAGGATGCAGTAAGTTCATGCATGCTTGAAAACATCATTGAGATTACTGATAGCTCTTTGTAATTTTTCACTGTAGCATGTTTCTTTGGTGACAGAAAAAGTTTCTTGTTTCTGGCTCAGAAAAATTGGCAGACATGGAAGAGCTGAAACCTCAGAGATGGCAAATTAAATATAACTATATTATTTAAGACAATTGTTCTCAAAGTGGTTTATGGACCCCTGTGGACTCTTTTTAGGGCTCTATGAAGTTAACATTACTCTCAAAATACCCTGTAAGATTGCTGGTGATTTTAATTAATGTGGATTTTTAAATATTGCAGCCTGAAATATATCCACATTTGGAAGATTTGCAAAACTCAATGAGCAGTATTATTTTAAGTGCATAATATCATGAATGCAAGATCCAGCCCAATTGTAAGACAGACCAAATGGAATTGCTTAGCAGCAGTGGTCACAGTGACCAAGAAGGGGACAGGACTGCTGGTGATGGTAGTCACCTCAACAGTGCATGTGCCCCTCAGATATTTGCCTAAACTAGAACTTAATCTGAAGCCATTTCTTTGTGGGTATGTCTAGAAACCTAAGCTGCCCTTTGATGACTCTTCAGGCCTATGGGTATTTGAGTTGGAAGTTTAGAGTTTCAGTAAACATTACTATCTTCAGAAAATTAGGAATGAGAGGCAAGGAAGAAAAGACATGCATCTTGGCAAGACTAAAAATACCTTGAAATTTTAAAGGAATGCAATGACAGCTGCTAAAAGCACCTTTGTCACCATCGTGGATGAAGTACTTCAAATTGAACCATTTACAGAGACAACACATAACTTAGGGTCACCTCTAAGAGCCATAAAAGTGTGGATAGGAGCAGGGAAGATGACACTTGGAAGATAGTTGGGCTTCCTGCTGGACATTTTCTAGAGCAGGATGAGCTGGGCAACCTTTTAGGAAATGCCACAGTGGAATTCCACTATGATGGCAGATTAAGTGGAAGTTACACAGACATTCACCCAGGACCAAACTGGAATTACAACTAATATATAGAAAATCACCCTGAATAATCAACTAAAGACTAGCTGGAGAGAATGCTTATAATCAAGGATGTAAAGAGGAGGCAACATTGAGACTGGTAGGAAGAGCTGAGGCACAAGAAGGCTGGCTGGATGCCACAGATAGCAGCTGAAATTATGGGGGCATATCTCAGCTGTGGGGTCTTCCCCTTAAGAATTCTAGGGTCTAAACTCAAGCTGTGTTTCCCAGCTCAGAACATCATAACTGGGAAAAAGGATCACATAACATCTGTCTGTGAAAAAGCAGTGGGGTTTCTGTCTGTAAGAAGAGATGGCTGGAAATGCCGATACCCTATTAAAGGGGAAACTAACAAAATTTTGTGTGCAGCCACTCACCTTGACCTCCAGCAGAGGGAGGACAGAGTAGACTAGAGCTGTGTGACGAGAATCAGGGGTTAGTGGCTAGTGTTCAGAAAACAGCTGCTTAAAATCCTGTGTTGAGTCATACCCCCATACTTCAGGGGACACCTTTCTCAGGCAGACCTTTACCATCCAGGCAGCTTTAGCTTGGGAGGGGGGGTTAGCAATTGCCCAGCCCATGAAAAACCTCTTGTCCCACCCTGTGGAGTTTACACCCTGCTGTGGCCTACAGCCTGAAGCTCATTAAGAGACTAAGAATAACAGTCTGCAACCAGATGAAGATTTCTGGGTGATTTGAGTCTTTGCCTGTTCTACTTCTGCACCTGGGGTGAGGAAAAGCTGATCTTGGTCCATGCCTTGATCCTTTCGAAAGGCACCCAGCCCCAGGAGAATGGGCCAGAAACTGTAGATCACTGATTGCTCCAAACAGCATATTCAGGGCTAGTCACAAACAGTGTCTGACACTGACCTGGACCAGAGACCCTCTAAAAACACTGGGAGTTGTATCAGAGCTACCTAATACATAGAAACAAATCCAAACAGGATGCCAAAATAGGGAGACAAAAAAACAAGCTCCAAATGAAAGAACGAGATTTCTCCAGAAGAAGAGTTAAATAAAATTGAGATGAGCAATTCATCAGATAGAGAGTTCAGAGTAATGATTATAAGGATGCTCAACAGCTTAAAAAAATATATAGAAACGATAAAAACCAATCAAACAGAAATGAAGAATAACATAGCAGAAATAAAGACTACACTGGAAGGAATAAAAGAAGATTAGAGGCTGCCAAGTATTGGATCAGCTAATTAGAAGGTGGTAAAAAAACCACTAAATCAGAGATACAAAAAGAAAAAAAGTAATTAAAAAACAGGAGGACAGTTTAAGGGAGCTGTGGTACAACATCAAATGTAACAATACCAGCATCATAGAGGTTACAGAAGGAGAAGAAAGTGAGCAAGGGATAAAGAACCAGTTTGAAGAAATAAAGTCAGAAAACTTTCTTAACCTGGTGAAGGAAAAGTTTGCACAAGTTCAGGAAGCACAGAGAGTCCTAAGCAAGAACTCAAAGAGGCCCAAGTTCAGACACATCATAATTAAAATGCCAAGAATTCAAGAGAAAGAGAGAATCTTAAAAAGAGAAAGAGAAAAGCAATTTGTTACCTACAAAAGAGCTCCCATAAGGCTGTTAGCTGATTTCTTAACAGAAACTCTACAGCCAGAAGTGAATGGCATGAAGTATTCAAGGTAATGAAAAACAAATATCTAAAACCAAGACTACACTATCCAGAAAGGCAATCATTCAAAATAGATGGGGAGTGATGTCAGAGAAATGGTGGCATGAGAGATACCCTTGGCCTCTCCCCTGAAATTTCATTAAATTAACTAAATATAATTCAACAAATATTTTCCTACTCAATACACAGTCATGTCTGAGAGATCTGCATACTGAAATATCTAAAGGTGGGTAAACTGGAATAAATGGGGAGGTGAGAAGAGAAGAAAGCACAGACAACATACAGAAGCAGCCCTGCAGCTGGGAGCTCAAGGCCTGACTGGGAAAGGGAAGAAGCCAGCAGTAGCAGACACATCCTTCAGCTGGCTGGGAGGAAGAGAGAGCTGCTGGGGGCAGCCCAGCAGGGTAAGCGGTGTGAACAGTGACTGACAAGAAGACACCGAACAGAGCATGGGGTTCTGCCTTGTGGTTGTCCCACTGTCTGGCAGGGGTGTTCTGACAAAGAAAATGAACCACTGAGTTCTACCATCCCTTGGGCTCCCAAAACATGGATCCCATTGCCCTCAGTGTTGGGTCGAGGAACATTTTATCTGTAAATCAAGAGCTATTACAGTAGAGCTGCTGTATCCCTCTGTGACTGATCCCTGGGTTTGGTGTTTAGAGTGGGAACCCATGGAGGTCTGGGACACTATTATGGTGAGGGCAAAACCAACCTCAATGGCAAACAGCATGACTGTACTGTCCTACAGAAGCCAGTGAAGAACAAGTCCTGGAGATCACAGAGATAAAAAAAATCTTGAGATTCAGTGCCCTCTACTGGAAAATAGTTCAAGGATCTTCTCAGAAAAAGCTGCTATAGAGGGGACATTTATGCCTAGATGAGAGGAGCAAATATCATGAACAACCACTGTAACAGGGATGACTAGAAAGAAAATGAAAAAACCCCAGAAAGCAAGCTGGAACACATGGAAATATGTGCTATAAATGACAGAGATATCAAGATTGTAGTTCTGAAAATATTCAACAAGATGGAGGAAAATACAGACAAGCAATTAAGTACACCCAGAAAACAAATCAATGAACAAAATGAGTACTTTACAAAGAGATTGAAACTTTAAAAAAGAACCAATCAGAAATCATGGAAATGACACATGAAATTAAGGAGATTAGGAATGAGTTACTGAGCATAGAAAACAAAGCCAACCAGATGGAGGAAAGAATTATTGATATTGAAGATAGGAATCTAGAAATGACACAGAGGGAAGAAGAGAGAGACCTGAGCATAAAGAAAAATGAAATAGCCATACAAGAACTATCTGACTCCATCATAAAAAACAATATTAGAATTATAGGCTTTCCTGAAGAGGAAGAGAGGGCCAAGGGAACAGTCTACTCAAACAAATAGTTGATGAGAACATCCCAAACCTATAGAAAGAACAAGGTCTTCCAATTTAAGAAGCAAAGAGAACACCTACTTACTTCAATCCAAAGAAGCCCTCTCCAAGGCACATTGTACTAAAACTGTCAAAAATTAACAACAAAGAAAAAAAATTCTCAAAGCAGCCAAGGGAAAGAAAGAAGTGACCTACAAAGGAAAACCCATCTGAGTTTCATCAGGATTCTCAGCAGAAACTCTACAAGCCAGGAGAGTAGAACCAAATATTCAAATATCTGAAATACAAAAATTACCAGCCATAAATTGTATACCCAGCAAAATTATCCTTTAAATATGAAGGAGAAATAAAGATGTTCTCAGACATACAGAAGCTGAGAGAAATTATCACCAGAAAACCTCTATTTCAGGAAATACTTGAGGGAGTTATTCTACCTGAAACAAAGAACAAAAGTTCACAACACTATGAGTAAGATCACAAAATACTTACAGCATAAACTGGGATAATTTGTGACAACAAAAACATAAAAGGGGAAGGGGTATAGGTCTGAACTGGCAAAGGAGGATGAACAACAGAGGCACTTGAAAGAAAAAAACACTACTGTATGTATGAAACATTACTTTTTATAAGCCTAATGGTATCCACACTCAAAAATCCCCAACCAGGACACATAGCATAAAAAAGAGGACAGAGAGGAAAGAAGTATGAAACACCACCAAACAAAAACAACAGACAGAAGTACAAAGGAAAATAACCAATGGAGGCACAGAGCTACCAGAAATGAAAGATAAATGGTTATAGGAAATCCTCATACATCAATAATTACCATGAATGTAAAAAGTCTGAATTCACCAATAAAGAGACATAGAATAGCAGAGTGGATCAAAAAACAAAGCCCGACTATTTGCTGCCTACAAGAGACACATTTAAGCTGCAAAAATAAAGGTAGATTCAAAGTAAAAGGGTGGAAAATGATTCTCCAAACAAATAATATCCACTGAAAAGCAGGTGTAGCCATACTTATATCTGAGAAAATAAATTTCAAGATAACAAAGATAACAAGAGACAAAGATGGATACTTTATAATGATAATATATATCCACTCAACCAGGGAGCACCGAAAACTATAAAGGGACTACTCTCATACCTAAAGGGAGAAATAAATCATCGTGAGGGAGCTTAATACTCCATTGATGGCTCTAGACAGATCAACCAAATAGAAAATCAATAAAGAAATATTGGCCTTAAGTGAAACACTAGACCAAATGGATATAATTGACATTTACAGAACTTGCTATTAGAGAACATCAGATTACACATTCTTCTCAAGTGCACATGGAATATCCTCAAGGATAGATCATATGCTGAGTTACAGAACGACCCTCAACAAATTTAAGAAGATTGAAATTATACCAAGTTTATTCTCTGACCATGATACCTTGAAATTAGAAATCAACTACAAAAAAGAAGCCAAGAAACCCACAAATACATGGAGATTAAACAACATACTACTAAAAAATGACTGGGTCAAAGAAGAAATAAAAACTGAGATCAAAAGATATAGAGACATATGAGAATGACAATACAACATATCTAAACTTCTGAGATGTAGCAAAAGTAGTAATAAGAGGGAAGTTTTATCGTTACAGGCCTATCTCAAGAAACAAGAGAAATCCCAAGTAAACAACCTAGCATCACATCTTAAAGAACTAGAAAAAGAACAAAAGCAATCCAAAGTCAACAGAAAAAAAGAAATCATAAAAATTAGAGCAGAATTGAATAAAATAGAGAACAAAAAGACTATACAAAAATTAATAAAAGCAGAGTTGGTTCTTTGAAAAGATTAATAAAATTGAAACCCCTGGCTAGACTCACTAAGGAAAAAAGTGAAAAGATCCATGTAAACAAAGTCAGAAATGAGAGGGGAGAAGTCACCACAGACATCACAGATATACAAAGGTTCTTTCTAGAATATTATGGAAGGCTATATTCCACTAAATTCAATAACCTAGAAGAAATGGATAAGTTCCTAGATATATATAACCTCCCTAGACTAAATCATAAAGAACTGGAAAATCTAAATAGACCAATCATCAGTGAGGAAATTAAAACAGCCATCAAAAACCTATCAAAAAATAAAAGTTCAGGACTCTATGGTTTCACCAGTGAATTCTACCATACATTCAAAGAAGAGTTAAAACCTATCTCCTCAAACTCTTCCAAAAAACTGAAGAGGAATACTTCTTAATATATTTTATGAGGCCAATATAACCCTGATACCAAAGCCTGGCAAGGATAACACAGAAAAAGAAAACTACTGACCTATATCTCTGATGAATACAGATGCAAAAATCCTAAACAAAATATTAGCCAATCGAATACATCAGTACATCAAAAAAAAAAAAAAAAAGTCACACATCATGGTCAAGTGGGGTTCATTCCAAGGGCACAAGGATGGTTCAGCATATGTAAATAAATCACTGTAATACAGCACATTAACAAAAGAAAGAATAAAAATCATGATCTTATCAATAGATCAAGAAAAAGGATTTGATAAGATACAACATCCATTTATGATTAAAACACTCAATAAAATAGGAATAGAAGGAAATTATCTTAATGTATAAAGGCCATATATGATAAACCCTCAGCCAATATCATACTCAATGGTAAAACTTGAAAACTTTTTCTCTAAGATCAGGATCAAGACAAGATGTCCACTCTCACCACTTATTCAACATAGTTCTGGAAGTCCCAACCAGAGCAATCAGGGAAGAGAAAGACATAAAAGGCATCCAAATAGGGAAGGAAGAAGTAAAATTGTCACTTTTTGCAGATGACATGATTCTGTATATAGAAAATCCTAAAGACTTCACCAAAAAACTATTAGAAACAATAAACAAATACAGTAAAGTTGCAAAAAAGAAAATCAATGTATAAAAATGTATTGCCTTCCTGTATACTAATAACAAAACTTCAGAAAACCAAATGGGAAAAAACAACTCCTTTTGCAATAGCAACCTAAATAATAGGAATAAACCTAGGAATAAACTTAACAAAGAAGGTGAAAGACCTATATACTGAAAATTACAAAACATTATTAAAAGTGATTGAAAATGACACCACAAAATGGAAAATTATCCTATGTTCATGAATTGGAAGAATCAACATAGTTAAAATGGTAATATTACCCAAAGTAATATACAGATTTAATGCAATTCCCATCAAAATTCCAATGTCATTTTTTAAATAAATAGAACAAGAAATTATTAGACTTGTAGGGGACCACAAAAGACCCTGAATAGACAAAGCAATCTTGAGAAAAAAGAACAAAGCTAGATGTATCACACTTCCTGACTGCAAATTATACTAAAGAACTACGATAATCTAAACAGCATGGTGTTGGCACAGAAAGAGACACACCAAATCAGTGGAATAGAACAGAGAGCCCAGATATAAAACCACATGTATATAGGCAGATAATTTTTGACAAAGAAGCCAGAAACACACAGTGGAGTAAAGGCATCTCCTCAATAAATGGTGCTGGGAAAACTGGAAAGCTCCATGCAAAAAGAATGAAACTGTATTAAAGTTTGACCCCATGTACAAAAATGAATTTAAAATGGATCAAGGACCTAAATGTGAGACCTGAAACAATCAGTTACTTAGAAGAAAACATAGGTACCAAACTTATGAACCTTGGTTGTAGACAATATTTTGTGAATTTGACCCCAAAGGCAAGGGAGGTAAAGGCAGAAATTAATGAATGGGACTATATCAAACTAAAAAGCTTCTGCACAGCAAAAAAAAACTGACAAAAAAATTAACAAGCAGGTACCCAGAGGGAGGTGATATTTGCAAACAGTAGCTTCAACAAAGGTTTAGTTTTCAAAATATATACAGAACTAATAAAATTCAACACCAAACAAAAAAACAATCCAATCAGAAAGTGGGCAGAGGACCTGAACAGACACCTCTCAAGAAGACATAAGAACAGCCAATAGATATATGAAAAGATGTTTGCCCTCACAAGCAATTAGGGAAATGCAAATCAAAACTACAATGAGATACCATCTCACATGTGTTAGAATGTCTATTATTAACAAGACAAGCAATAACAACTGTTGGAGAGGTTGTGGAGAAAAGGGAGCCCTCATTTACTGCTGGTGGAAATGTAGACTGGTACAACTACTATGAAAAGTAGTCTGGTGATTCCTCAAAAAATTAAAAATAAAGCTACCATACGACCCAGCAATACCTCCCCTAGTTATATACCCAAAATACTTGAAAACATGTATTCATAAAGATATATACACTACTATGTTCACTGCAGAATTATTCGCAGTAATCAAGACATGGAAACGAACAAAGTGTCCTGGGATAGAAGACTGAATAAAGAAAATGTGCACAATGGAATACTACTCAGCCATAAGAAAGGGTGAAATACTGACATTTGTAACAAGATGAATGAAACTTGAGAATATTATGCTAAGTGAAATAAGTCAGTAAGAAAAAGCTAAGAACCTATGATTTCACTCATGTAGGATATAAAACTGAAACTTGTGAACACAAATGGCAGTGTAGTGGTTGCCAGAGGGAAGGGGATGGGGGGTGGAGGGTGAAGGGGGATCTTAATATATGGAGACTGGAGAACATATGACTTTGGGTGGTAGGCACACAGAGCAATATACAGATCTTGTAACATAGAAACCCACACCTGAAACCTATATGTTCATATTAACCACTGTCATCCCAATAAATTTTATAAAATGTTATAAAACGAAAAAGTAGATGGTGAAATAAAGAGCTTCGCAGACCAACCCGCCCACCCCCCCCCCAAATGGCTAAAGTAGTTTATTACCACCAAATTAGCATTGGAAGAAATGTTAAAGGAACTGTTGTAATAATAATATATATATGGAGGGGGGGGGAGAGAGAGAGAGAGAGAAATAGGCATAAAGAATAAAATGGCAATAGATAAGTACTTATTAATAATAACATTAAATGTAAATGGATTAAATGTTCCAATCTTAAGATATAGGGTAACTGTGTGGACAAAAAAAAAACATGGCCCAAATATATGTTGTCTACAAGAGACACACTTCAGAACAAAAGACTCACACAGGATGAAAGTGAAGGGATGAAAAAAATTTTTTCATGCTAATAAAAAAGAAACCACACAAAAGAAGGGGTAGAAATACTCATATCTGACAAAATAGACTTCAAGGCAAAAACTATAACAAGAAACAAAGAAGGTCACTACATACTACTAAAGGGATTAATTCAATAAGAGGATATAGCTCTGAAAAACATATATGCACCCAATATAGAAGCACCTAAATATATTTTAAAAAAACACACTTGGAGGATTTTAAGGGTGAGATCTACAGCAATACAGTCATAGTAAGGGATTTCAACACTCCACTAACTTCACTGGATTGATATTCCAGACAAAAAAATCAACAAGGAAACAGTGACTCTAATTGACACTCTATATCAGATGGTTTTAATTGATATATACAGAATATTTCACCCCCAAGCTGAAGAATACACATTCTTCTCAAGTGTACTTGGGATATTCTCAAAGACTGGCCACATGTTAAGACACAAACTAAGTCTCTACAAGTTCAAGAAGACTGAAATCATATCAGGTATCTGCTCTATTCACAATGGCATGAAACTAGGAATCAATAAAAACACTCAAAAACATTCAAACACATGAAGGCTAAATAGCATGCTATTAAACAATGAATGGGTTTACCAATGAGATCAATGAAGAAATAAAAGACTTCCTGGAAACAAATGAAAATGGACACACAACAACCTAAAATCTATGGGACACAGCAAAAGCAGTATGAGAGGAAAGTTCCTAGCATTACTAGCATACCTCAAGAAACAAGATAAAGTTCTAATAAACAATGCAATTCTACAACTAACAGAATTAGAAAGAGAACAGCAAGAAAAGCATAGAGGACATAGAAGGAAAGAAATGATAAAGATTAGAGCTGAAATAAATGACATAGAGACTAAGAAAAAAATACAAAAATCAAAGAAATCAAGAGCTAGTTCTTTGAAAAGATAAACAAGATTGATGAATCTTTAGCCAGATTCATCAAGAAACAAAGAGAGAGGGCCCAAATAAATAAAATCAGAAATAAAAGAGGCGAAGTAACAACTGACTCCAAGAAATACAAAGTAATGTAACAAAATATTGCAAACACCTATATGCCAACAAACTTGACAACCTGGGTGAAATGGAAAAATTCCCAGAGACATACAATGTTTCAAAGTTAAGTCAGGAAGAATCAAAGCACCCAAATGGGCCAATAACAGCTATTGAAATTGATGAAGTAATAGAAAAAACTCAGCAAACAAAAGTCCTGGACTGGATAGCATCACAAGGGAATTTTACCAAACTTTCAAAGAAGAACTAACACCTATCTCCCTCAAATTCTTCCCCAAAAATTCAAGAGTAAGGAAAACTTCCAAGTTCTTTTTATGAGGCCAGCATTATCATAATATCAAAAATGGATAAAGACACTACAAAGAAAGAATTACAGGCCAATATCCTGGCTGAGCATAGATGCCAACATCCTCAACAAAATAATAGCAAATAGGATCCAGCAATATATTAAAAAAGATTATCCACTATGAATAAGTGGGATTTATCTTGGGGAAGCAAGGCTGGTACAATATTCATAAATCAATAAATGTGATACACCACATAAACAAAATGGAGGGTAAAAATCACATGATCATATATATCAATACATGCAGAAAAAGCATTTGACAACATCCAGCACCAATTTTTGATAAAGACTGTCAGGAAAGTGAGAACAGAGCTATCATACCTCAACATAATAAAGGCCATATATGACAAATCTACAGCCAACATCATATTCAATGGGTAAAACTAAAACTATTTCCTGTTAGAACAGGAACAAGACAGGGTTTTCCATTTTCACCACTGTTATTCAACATAGTACTGGAAGTCCTTGCTACAGCAATCAGACAAGAAGAAAACATATTAGGCATCTAAAGTGGAAAGGAGGAAGTAGAACTGTCATTATTTGCAGATGACATGAAATTATACATAGAAAACCCTAAAGATTCTACCAATGTACCACTAGACTTGATAAATGAATTAAGCAAGGTAGCAGGATACAAAATTAACATGTGAGAATCGACAGCATTTTTATGTACCATTAATGAACTCTCAGAAAGAGAAACTAAAAAAAAATACCATTTACCACTGCAACAACAAAAAATAAGATACCTTTGAATGAACTTAATCAAGGAGGTAAATATATGTTTTCAGAAAACTACAGGATACTGTTAAAAGAAATAAAGGAATATACAAAAAAATGGAAGCATATATTGTATTCATGGATTGGAAAAATTAACATAATTAAAATATCTATACTACCAAAAGCAAGCTATATATTCAATGCTGTCCCTATCAAAATATCAAAGGAATATTTCATAGATTTAGAAAAAATACTTCAAAACTTTATATGGAACCAAAAAAGACCCCGAATATCTGCAGCAATCTTGAGAAAGAACAAAGTAGGAAGGATCACAATGCCGGATATCAAACTATACTACAAAGCTATTGTCATCAAAAGAGCTGCTACTAGCACAAGAACAGGCATACAGATAAGTGGAACAGAACAGGGACTCCAGAAATTGACCCAAGCAATTACTCTCAATTAGTATTTGACAAAAGAAGCAAGAACATACAATGGAGTAAAGACAGTCTCTTCAATAAATGGTGTTGGGAAAATTGGACAAGTACATGCAAAAAAATGAAACTAAGTCACCTTACATCATACACAAGAATAAACTCAGAATTGATAAAAGACAAATGTAAGTAGTGTAACCAATAAAATCCTAAAAGAAACTATAGGCAGCAAAACTCAGACATCTATCATAGAAATATGTTTACTGATACATCTCCGAGGGCAAAGGAAACAAAGGGAAAAATAAATAAATGGAACTACATCAAAATAAAAAGCTTCTGCACAATAAAAGAAACCATCAACAAAATGAAAAGGGATGCCACTGTATGGGAAAACATATTTGCTAATGATACATCTGAGAAGGAGTTAATTTCCCAAATTTGTAAGGACAAAAGGAAGACAATCCAATTAAAAAATGGGCAAAGGACTTAAATAGACATTTTTCCAAATACAACACATAGATGGCCAAGAGACATATGAAAAAATGCTCAAAGTCACTAATCAGCAGAAAGATGAAAATTAAAATGATAGGAGGGGAAACTGAGGAGAGAGGGTGAGGAGGACGGTGTTAGAAAGAAGGTGTGTAAGGAGAAAACTGATGGGTAGGGAGAATCATGGGATGAGAGGGAACACAGCAGCAGGGGCCTTGCAGGGCCCGGAGTGTGGGCCACTCTGCTCCAGGCCCCCACCAGGCAAGTCATAGGACCTGTGACCACCTGCCCTTTAAGCCTCCAAGGAGTGCCCAATTGCACAGGGATTCCCCAGAGGAAAAGCTTCAGGGAAGGGAGCCCTTCTCCCCTGCCTCCGTTAGAAGAGGGCTCCCTGCCCACAACCTCCCACCTTGTAAGAAGTGGGTTATGAGGTTTGGCTGAAGCTTGAACAAATGCAAGGTTTTTGACTTGTACTTTCTCCAAAACAGCAGGAGAGGAGAAGATGGTGGCATGGTGAGAAACAGCAGAGCGCCCTGGCTCCCAGGCATGGATTTGATTTACTCCTAAAATCCTATGTAGCCAGCTTGGAAAAAACAGAGAAACATACCTGAGTGGACGGAGTGCCAGTAGGGAGCACTGAAGAAACATCATGGAATCCGGTAAGAGGAGGGGGAGCGTAGAAAGGGGGGACCTCCTGAAGCTTGTGCTGGGCTCCAAGGCCCAAGGCTTGGAGGCTGCAAAGCTCCCTCCGTTAAAGGAGTGCTGACTGACAGCCAAAAGCGGTGACCTCACACTCAGAGCATATGAGAGCGAAAGCAGCATTCCACGCAAAGAGGAGAGGGACCCAAGGAAAGTGGTGGGTCTGCAAGGAGGGGACAGTGCCTTCCTAGCCAAACAAAGCTTCTAATGGCAGACGGTGCCTTCTTAGTGGAACAAAGCTTGTAGTGGCTGATGAAACCTGCGTCCAATGCTCAGGGTGCTGACCATAGGAAGGGCTATCTCAAAGTGTGTGACACCCGAGTGGTAAGAGACCAGAGGACTGTGCTAAGCAGCTGCACACAGGGACCCTCTGCCTCCCTGTAAGGCATAGTGTTGAGCCTCAGAAAGCACTGAATTGACTTGGTGGGGGGGAGGGGAGGATCCCTCCCACCCTGATCTCCCAGTGCAGGGAGGCTGAAATCAGTGACCAGCCCTGAGGGGCGCTGTGGTGGCTTGTGAAGCCACCCCACCTTTGCTGAGACCAGCAGTGTGGGGTGCTGTCTGGAGCTGACCCTCCAGCTGGGTGCCTTGGCGTGGGCAGTGGGACTTCGCAGGGGCATGTGTGTTGCTTTGTGCATTTTTGAGTCTGATCTTAGAACACTCTCCAACCTTCCCACCGTGCACTGCACAGACAGACCAGCAAAGGCTGGGATTGGGGTCTGCATAGCAGAATGTTTGAAGGGCGGGCCTGGTGCGACCAGCCAACCAGAGCTGGGAAGGGAGGAGCAGAGCCTGCCTGCTTCTCCTGAAGCCAGGAGCACCACCTCCAACAGGAAAGGGGCTGGTCCAGCTCACTGAGGCCCCAGACACACCCATAGGGCACAATCCTGAGGGGGTAGGGAGAGCAGTTCACAGGAGAGCATTACAAGAATAACACTCTCAGGGACTGTTGTTTGGGAACTGGATGAAATGCTAAAAATCCCTGCTGGGAGCTGGCAGGCAAAGGGCTCACCAGAATGTCTTTTTAATCAAACACACTGAGCCCAGGCTGCTGAAACAGCCCATACAGAAGAGGCAACAGGCTGAAATCAACCTGAAACTGCAGCAGGCCAGTACATGGGTAACTAGAATCAGAAGACAGAGTAGGGAATGAGGAGCTGGCTGTGGAGAGGAGATTAACTCCCACACAGTGAGTGCCTGACAGCAAAACCTCTAAATAAGGGGAGTGATACCCTGGGCTACACTAGCCATCCTGCACCCTAAAGACTCTACAGAAGACTCTGGTGTAAGACCAGGCAACTACAAGTTTGCAAAATAGCTGACAAGAGGAAGTGGTTCATGGAGCCTCAGATCAACCATCTACCTAAGGACACCAGAGACAAACCTAGATGGCTCCTCACATTGACTGATATACAAGTACCTCCCAGGAGAACTGAAATCAGCATACAAAACAGTGACCAGCAAAAACATAAGCTGCCCAGAAGAAACTCACCTGATTGACTGTCTTTTTTTCTTCTGTTTTTTTTTGTGTTTTTTTTTTTTTGTGTGTGTGTGTGTGTGTGTGTTTGTTTGTTTGTTTGTTTTTTCTCTTTTTTCTTAAGAAGAAGAGAAAGGGGAAAATTAACTTATTTTTTCTTCTTTTTTAAATTTTATAATAATTTTCTTTTAATTAAAAAAACATTTTAACTAACTTTTTTTCCTTTTTTTTATAAAAGAATTTTATCTTGCTTAGCTTGTTTTTAGTTTTCTTTTGTTTATTGACTTTATTTTGTTTTAGCCTTGCTTCTACTATCAAGACTTTCTTGATATGTATGCTTAACAACGGGGTCTTTATCATTATAACCAAGTTTACTGCTTTCCTACATAGTTTCCACCAATTCTCTTACCAGACTCCCTCCCTGCCTGGGCTATATCTTTCTCTCTCCTCTCGATCCATTGGCATAACTTCTTTTTATTTTTTCTTTTTCTTCTTTTCTTTCATTATTTTGTTATCCTCCCTTCTGTCTTTCTGTCTTTTTGTTCAATTGTTAGTTTCTCTAATTCTCTTTATTGTATTTATATTTTCTCATTTTCAACTATTATTCTATTCTTATTCTCTCCCTTAATTTTTTGCTGGCCCTTCTTTCAGAATCTTTTCTCTGCTTCTGTTATCTCCCACTAGCTTTTCTATTTTCTACATTTCAGTTTATTATCATTTTCTAAATTTTTACCACTGTTAACAACAATATACATCTCTCTCTTCAAGCATTACTGTTCTTTCTTTCTTTTCTTTAAGCTTTTTTTTTGTGTGTGTGTGTCTTCTCCCTTCACTCTCCCAGTTTTACTTTCACATGGTTGTTTTCATTGTGACTGTCAAGATATTTTTTAAGATAGCTCTTGTTTCCTGGAAGTTTAGTTGGGTATTGTCCTGCTTTGTCAGCACCCATACAACAGCTTACATGACGAGGTTGGGGCTGAGACACAGTTACCCAACCTGAGAGGAGGTTCCTCCCAAGGACTGACAAATGACAGTGTAGATCCAACCACAAGAGGAGACCATAAAGAAACCACAAAAGGGACACTCACAAGAGGGACAAGCCAGATCAAAGAGCTCAGAAGTATAAGGAAAACACACCACTGGGCCCACCAGACAAAATCCCATCCCACAAGTCTGAGAGGAAATATATCTAATATATAGATACAAACACTAAGACCTACCAAAATGGGGAGACAAAGAAACAAGCCCAAAATTAAAGAAAAGGAAACATTGCCAGTAGATGTCTTTGATGAGATGGAGTTAAGCAAGCTATGAGAAACAGAGTTCAAAGTATTGATGATGAAGATATTCAAGGAACTTAAAGAGAAAAATAAGGCAGTAGAGGATCAGATCGAGAACTTCAAGGAAAACATTAAAAAAGAGATACATAACATAAACAAAAATTAGACAGAAATAAAAAATGCAGTACCGGATATCAAGAATACACAGGAAGGAATTAAAAGCAGGCTCAATGAAGCAGAGGGTAAAATAGGTGACTTAGAAGACAAGGTGGAAAAAAATCACTCAACCAGAGCAGCAGAAAGAAAAAACACTTAAAAAGCATGAGGGTAGTCTAAGGAAGGTTTGGGACAACATGTAGTGAAACAATATTCACATTATTGGAGTGCCAGAGGGGGAGAAAGGAGAGCAAGGGATAGAGAACCTGGTGGAGAAAATAATGATAGAAAACTTCCCTATGCTGGCGAGTGATAAAGCCACACAAGTTCAGGAAGCACAGAGGGTTCCAAACAAGAGGGACCCAAAGAGACCCACTCCAGGACACATCATAATTAAAATGGCAAATGTCAAGAACAAAGAGAAAATATTTAGGGCTGCAAGAGAGAGACAAGCAGTGACCTACAAGGGAACCCCCATAAGGCTGAGAGCTGATTTCTCAACAGAGACTCTTCAGGCCAGAAAGAAGTGGCATGAAGTTTTCAAAGTAATGAAAAGCAACAACATGCAACCAAGATTGCTTTATCCAGCAGGGCTCTCATTTTAAATTGAAGGTGAAATAAAGAGCTTCCCAGACAAAAAAAAGCTAAAGGAGTTCATTACCACCAAACAAGCTTTGCAAGAAATGCTAAAAGGACTGCTTTAAGAAAAAGAAGAAATAGTGAGAGAAAGGTACATCAGCATAAAGGGGAAAAATGGCATTAAATAAGTTTATATCAATAGTAACCTTAAATGTAAATGGAATAAATGGTCTAATCAAAAGACGTAGGTTAGCTGAATGGATAAGAAAACAGGGCCCATATATATGCTGTCTATAAGAGACACACCTGAGAGCAAAAGACTCACACAAGCTAAAAGTGAAGGGATGGCGTAAAATATTCCATACAAATGGAAAGGAAAAGAGAGCTGGAGTAGCAATTCTTATTTCTGACAAAATAAACTTCAAAATAAATACCATAACGAAAGACAAAGATGGTCACTACATAATACTAAAGGCATCAATCCAACAGGAGAAAATTACCCTTATAAACATTTATGCACCAAATATAGGAGCATCTAAATATCTAAAAAATTTCTTGGTGGACTTTAAGGGGGAGATTGACAGCAACACAATCATAGTGGGAGACTTTAACACCCACTGTCAGCATTGGACTGATCATCAAGGCAAAAGATCAACAGGGAAATGCAGACTTTAAAAGGATCACTAAATCTAATGGATTTAATTGACATTTACAGAACATTTTATGCCAAAGCAGCAGAATACACATTCCTCTGAAGTGCACATGGAACATTCCCAAAAATAGACCACATATTAGGACACAGGGCAAGTCTCTATAAATATAAAAACATTTCATCCCAAACTAGCAGAATACACATTCTTCTCAAGTGCACGTGGAACATTCTCAAAAATAGACCACATGTTAGGGCACAAGGCAAGTCTCAACAAATATAAATCATACCAAGCATCTTCTCAGATCACAATGCCATGATACTAGAAATCAACCACTATAAAAAAACTCAAAAATATTCAAGCACATGGAGGCTAAATTGCATGCTATTGAACAATGAATGGGTCACCAATGACATCAAGGAAGAAATCAAACACTTCATGGAATGTAATGAAAATAAACAGACAGCAACCCAAAATCTATGGGACATGGTGAAAGCAGTCCTGAGAGAAAAATCACAGCATTACAGGTATCTCAAGAAACAAGAAAAAGATGTAATAAACAATCTAACACAACAAGTAAAAGAACTAGAATGAGAACAGCAAGAAAAGCCCCAAGGAAGTAGAAGGAAGGAAAAAATAAAAATCGTAGCAGAAATTAATGACATAGAGAGTAAAAAAAAAAAAAAAAATACAAAAAATCAATGAAACCAAGAGCTGGTTCTTTGAAAAGATAAATAAGATTGATGTACCTTTAGTCAGACTCACTAAGAAACAAAGAGAGTGGACCCAAATAAATAAAATCAAAAGTAAAAGAGATGATATAACAACTGACCCAATAGAAATACAAAGGATTCTAAGAAAAGATTATGAGCAACTATATGCCAACAAATTGGACAAAATGGGGGAAATGGACAAATTCCTAGAAGCATACAACTTTCCAAAGCTGAATCAAGAAGAGGAAGAAAACCTGAATAGGCCAATAACAACTAATGAAATTGAAACAGTAATCAAGAAACTCCCAGCAACAAAAGTCCTAGACTAGATGGATTTACAGGTGTGTTTTACCAAACATTCAAAGAAGAATTAACGCCTGTTCTATTTAAACTATTCCAGAAAATTCAAGAGGAGGGAAAACTCCCAAACTCTTTTTATGAGGCCAGCATCATCTTAATCCCAAAACCAGATAAAGACACTACAAAGAAAGAAAATTACAGGCTAATATCCCTGATGAACACAGATGTTAAAATCCTCACTAAAATACTAGCAAACCAGATCCAGCAATACATTAAAAGATCATACATCATGACCAGTGGGATTTATTCTGGGTATGCAAGGCTGGTACAACATTCGCAAATCAGTAAACGTGATACATCACATAAACAAAATGAAGGACAAAAATCATATGATCATATCAATAGATGCATAAAAACAATTTGACAAAATCCAGCACCCATTTCTGATAAAAACTCTTAGCAAAGTGGGAATAGAGGGATCATCCCTCAACATAATAAAGTCCATATACAACAGACCTACAGCCAACATCATACTCAATGGGCAAAAACTAAAACCATTTCCATTAAAAACCAGAACAAGACAGGCTTATTTCTTTCACCACACTTATTCAACATAGTACTGAAAGTCCTAGCCACAGCTATCAGACAGGAAGAAAACATGAAAGGTATCCAAATTTAAAAGGAGGAAGTAAAACTCATTATTTTCAGATGACATGATATTGTACATAGAAAACTCTGAAGACTCCATCAAAGTACTACTAGATTTGATAAACAAATTTGGCAAGGTAGCTGGATACAAAATCAACATCTGGAAAGTAATGGCATTTTTATACACCAACAATGAACTTTCAAAGAGAGAAACTAAGAAAACAATACCATTTACCATTGCAACTAAAAAAATAAGACACCTAGGAATAAACTTAACCAAGGATTAAAAGACTTGTACTTGGTAAACTATGGGACACTGATAAAAGATAGAGGGAGATATAAACAAGTGGAATAATATACCATGCTCATGAATTGGAAGTTTTAATATCATTAAATGTCCATACTACCCAAAGCAATTTATAAATTAAATGCAATTCCTATTAAAATACCAACAGCATATTTTACATAGCTGGAACAATCATTTCAAAAATTTATATGGAACCAAAAGAGACGCCGAATAGCTTCAGCCATCTTGAGAAAAAAGAACAGAGTGGAAGGGATCACATTATCATCCGATTTCAAAGTGTATTACAAAGCCATCGTAATCAAAATGGCCTGTTATTTGTGCAACAGGCATATAGATCAATGGAACAGAACAGAGACCCCAGAAATAGACCCACGCCATTGTGGTCAGTTAATATTTGACAAAGGAGGCAAGAGCATATAATGGAGTAAAGACAGTTTCTTCAATAAATGGTGCTGGGGAAATAAAACAGCTATATGCAAGAAAATGAAACCAGACAACCATACACTTTCACCATACAAAAAAAATAAACTCAAAATGGATAAAAGACTTAAATGTAAGTCACGAAACCATAAAAATCCTGGAAGAAAACATAGGCAGTAAAGTCACAGACATCCCACATAGTGGGCTTTTCACTGATACATCTCCTAGGGCAAAAGAAACAAAGAAAAAATAAACATATGGGACTACATCAAACTAAAAAGCTTCTGCACAGCAAAAGAAAACAACCTCAAAATACAAAGGAACCCCATGGTCTTGGAAAACATATTTACCATGGATGTGTCTGATAAAGGCCTAATTTCCAAAGTGCACAAAGAATTCGTACTACTCAGCAAGAGGAAGACAAACGAACCAATTAAGAAATGGCCAAAAGGCCTGAATAGACACTTCTCCAAAGTGGACATACAGGTGTCCAAGAGACACATGAGAAAATGCTCGATGTCGCCAATCATGAGAGAGATGCAAATTAAAACCACAATGAGGTATCACTTCACACCTGTCAGAATGGCTGCAATCAACAAATCAACAAACCACATGTGCTGGTGAGGGTGTGGAGAAAGGGGAACTCTAGTACACTGCTGGTGGGAATGCGGACTGGTGCAACCACTATGGAAAACAGTATGGAGGTTCCTCAAAAAACTATAAATGGAGCTGCCATTTGACCCAGTGATTCCACTCCTAGGAATGTATCCTAAGAATCCTGAAACATTCATCAGAAAGGATATATGTACCCCGATGTTGATAGCAGCACATTTTACAATAGCTAAGATCTGGAAACAGACCAAGTGCTCATCAGTAGATGAGTGGATTAAAAAGATGTGGGACATATACACCATGGAATACTACACAGCTGTAAAGAAGAATAATCTTGTATCTTTTGGGATAGTATGGATGGACCTGGAGAAAATTATGCTAAGTGAAATAAACCAGGCAGTAAAAGAAAAATATCACATGATTTCTCTTATACGTGGAATCTAAAGAACTTAATAAACTGAGGAGCAGAATAGATTCAATGACACGGAAACATAAATCCAACTAACGAATGTCAGAGGGATGGAGGAGGGCTGGTGGGTGGAGGGGGAGAGAGTAACCAAAGAATTTATATGCACATATGCATAACCCAAGGACACAGACAATGGTGGAGAGAGACACTGGAGAGGGGGATGGGACGGGGTAGAACATGTCTTTGGGGAGAAAAAGGGACATCTGTAATATTTTAAACAAAAATAAATAATAAATAAATAAATAAATAAATAAATAAATAAATAAATAAATAAATAAATAAATAAAATGACAATGGGACATCATCTCACACCTGCCAGAATAGCTACTATCAACAAATCAACAAATGACAAGTGCTGGAGAGGATGTGGGGAAAGGGGACCCTATTACACTGCTGGTGGGAAAGCAGACTGGTGCTGCCACTATGGGAAATAGTATGGAGTTTCCTCAAGAAATTAAAAATTGAATTTGTTTTGACCCAGTCATCCTAGTTCTAGAAATATATCCTAAGTATACTTTAATACCATTCAGAAAGAATACATGCACTCCTATATTCATAGAAAAGCCATATACAATAACTAAGATCTGGAAACAGCGTAAGTCTCCATCAGTAGATTACTGGATGAAAAAGATGTGGTGCATTTACACCTTGGAATACTATGCTGATGTAAAAATGCAGTATCTCTTACTCTGTGAGATAGCATGGATGGACCTAGAGATGAGTATACTAAGCAAAATAAGCCAGTGAAGAAATACAAGTATAATATGACTTCACTTATATGTGGAATGTAATGAACAACATAAACTGACAAACAAAATGGATCCAGAGACATTGAAGCATGCAACAGACACATGACTTTTCGAGGAAAGGGGTGGTGGGTGGCAAGAGATTAACCGAAGAACTTATATCCATATTTGCGCAACTCATGGACATACAATAGAGTGGTGAAGGCCTGGGGAGGGGGTGGGAGCAGGGTGGGATGGATCAATGGGGGAACAAAGGGGTCATCTGTAATACTTTCAACAATAAAAATAAATAAATATATAAATAAATAATAAATAAATAAATAAATAAATAAATAAATAAATAAATAAGGCAGACCAAATATGTTTTAATGTGACAGCATATGAGAAGTAAATAATCATGGTTTCAGATCCTATATTGCAACCAATCTTTAAGAAACTATCACTTGAATTTAGATGTGGTATCAAAGAAGGATATCCACAGTTATCTGAAAAAGCTACTAAAATAATCCTATTTTATATTCCTTTAAAATAGAAAAGGTTCTAATTGCCTATGTATGTGAGGCTGGATAGTCTTCATATACTTCAACCAAAAAACATATCAGAACAGATTTAATGCAGAAGCAGTTGTGAGAACTTATTATTAATAAATTATTAATAAATTATTTATTATTAATTAATAATAAATTAGGTTTTTAGATATAAGATCCACATACAAAACCAGTTATATGTGTATATGTCAGCAACAAATGAATAAAAATGCAAGTAAAATATATAATTAGTATGGCAACACAAACTATAAGGTAACTAGGAAGAAAAGAAAATTTTGAAAGAAAATAAAAGAAAACCTAAATAAGGTTTTCTGAAAGGTTAGATCTGAAAAGAAATACTCTCCTTCCTTATTTCCAAGTAACCTAATTTTAAGCTTAAAATCAATTGTGAAATAAGAAGCTTTGAAAGATGGTTGTCAGCCAGGCAAGTAGGACCTTGATCTTCCCAAAAATAAGCATCTTAAGGATAGTCATAATATGCAATCAAAAGGACTTGCTCAGAAGGAATTCAAAAAGCAAAAATGGGCTTTCCAGGGGTCATATTTTTATTGTTTTTATTTAGTATTTAGATCTTTAGTAGTACCTTGTTACTTGCTAAGGCAAAGAAAACAAAACAACAACAAAACCAACTCAACCAAACTAAATAAAACAAGTCAAAACAAAACATATTAAAACAGGTTGAATGGGATCTTCCCTATTGGTGGGAGGTGCAATTAAAGTCCCATTATGAGCAAATGGTACTTAATTTCCAAAATTACAAGTTCAGAGCTCTGTCAGCAGTTTGGCCAGCTATCTTACCAGATGCTTCTAGACAGTTGCAGGAAAAAAAGGCAGCCCCACCACCAATACCCCATCATCACTTTGGGAAGGCCTTGGAGATAGGGTTGTTAGGGGAAGGTTGAGCTTGTTAAGATTACTTTTTCTTCTCAGGCATTGCATTGGGAATGGGATTTGAATTGCTGTTAATTTCTCTCCAGTAAGCTTGAGAAGAATGAAGATAAGAATCATTCACAAGAAAGTTCCTACAAGACAGAGAGAGAGGACATTCACCTCTGGTTGGGCTGCTTAGCCCTTGTAATTCCTGACTTAATCCTAGACTACTAAGGCTGTAAAAATTTAAAAGGAATTGAGAAGAAATAGATTTACATGGTTCAAAAAAAGCCATAATTATGCCAACTGGAGAGTTATAGAGGCTGGATTGTACTGAAATGAGCAATGGATTTAGAAGAGTTTGGGATTCAGATAACCAGGCCCAAGTCTGGTGTGTTGCTTCCCCTGGAGTTGCAGCCCTATCACTAGGGATGCTCAGTGCACATGAGGGAGCCCTTTGTCAGTGGGGTCTGTTGGGGCACCACTGTCTCTTCCAGTACAAATAAGAGAAATATGCCCTTGCTTCTCTCTTTTGCTTCCTACAATTAGAGTGGCTTATGCCCAGGAGAGGATAAGGGAGAGCCTGATTCTGACCCCACCTTGACCATAGTTTTGGCCTTCATTAAGAAAGAGAAGAGCATTACATTCCAAAATGAGTATTCCTTTAATGATTGAAAGTGACCAGGAAAAAACATGGTCTTGAGCCCACCAAGCTGTCACTAAAATAGTCAAAACATGAAGATTTGGTGGTGAGAAACAGGCAGTATTTAGATGAAATAAAACTGTTAAAATGGGGTTCCTCTCTACACAACTTTCAAGGACTAAACTTCAAATTCAGTCTATTTTCTTGTAGAAGAGTGACTCATGCTAATGAGGTTGAATTTGAAGGAAACTCTAAGTACTCAGTAGCACTCTTACTTAGTTGAGTTGAGACTTGGAAAGATGACAGCCCCAAAGGACATATTTCATTTTTTAGTGTAGTAAGGAGAATTGAGCTTTATTTGCATGCCACTGATAATAATGGAATTTTCTTGTAATCAAAATGTGGCTAACTGTGGAAATTAGTTATAATGGGTCTAGTCCAGTCACTAGATTATGAGGGGCCTATGTCCTTCTATGACTAAAGTGCTCACTACCCCAATTTCTGAAAATATTGTAATGACAGGTCTCAGTTGAGTCCCTCTCTGTGACTTATCCTATGTTGAAGTAAGCTCTCTCACCAAGGTCATTCCCAGGGATATGCAACTTCCAAGGCCTCAATTCATGACAATTTATCCCTGACTCAAGGACACTCTGCTGGGCCATTTCAGCTCAGAGGCTCCCCCCAAATCAGGAAGAGCCCTTGGTGTGACTGCATCTTATTTCAACTTCATCTAAACCAGAGTGGACAATTATAGTCCAGTGGTCAAATCTGTTTTGCTGCCTGCTTTTGTATGTCTCATGGGTTAAAAATGGCTTCTACATTTGTATATGGTTTTAAAAAATCATGAGAATATTTTGTAACATGTAAAAATTATTTGAAATTAAAAATTAAGTGTCCAAAGTGAAATTTTAGTGGAACTAGTCCAGCTCATCTGTTCATGTATTTTCCGTGGCTGCTTTTATACTGTAAGAGTAGCACTGAATAGTTGCTGCAGACACCAGCTAACCTACAAAGCAAAAGCATTTACTACCTGTCCCTTTATAGAAAAACATTGCTGATCACTGCTTTACACAAATCCTGCTGTCTTCACTCCCCACAAGGTGTTGATTGATCTTCAGCTCATGCCTTAATAAACTTCCAACATGCAGCCCCCCTCTAGGATCTGTTTCCTGGAGTCCTTGATTGGGGATGTGGTATCATTGGTGGCTATTATGTTCTTAAAGACAGAACACTCCATTCTATAGTCTTGGACATCTCAACACAATGAGTAATAAGCACATTTTCAATAACAGTGATTTTTTTTAACTTCCATCGGCTTCACAGAATCTTTGTTTAATAAAGATAAAATAAAGCGATATTTAGTGTACAATTATTACTATATAATGAAATTCTATTTTAGTGTCTTGATCTGCTCAGCACTCATTTTCCTCTCTGGTAATATATGCTGATTGTCCCTGGGGACCTCTCCATCACTGGCTCATGTAAGCCCACCCTGGCACATTAGGTGGGCATATGACCCCAACTGACCAACGTGAGTACAACACCCCTACTTCACCAGGGCCACACCCAAACCACAGGGTGGGTATATAACCCTACCCAGGCCAGCAAGAACCCAGCTCAGAACATTATTCTTAGCGCTTTTGGAAAAGGGGACTTACTAAACTGGAGGGATATAAGCCTGGAAATGCCATGGGTCACCATGATGAAGGTCAGGAGCTGGAGAGACAAAAGTAAGGTCCCAAACAACAGTGGGGCCCTTTCAGCTCCAATTCCAGCCATGATTTTTCAACAGATTTCTTTATTTGCATAAGCCAGTTTTCATTGTCTTTTGACACTTGCAGCTGGAAGGGTCCTAACCAATGCAATGATTTCTTTCTGTCCCAGAGTTTTCACATGCAATCTCCTTGATCCTCACAGCAGTCTGATGTGAGTTTTTTCACCTTTGAGGACACGAGGCTCAGGGAGAAGTAACTGCCATAAGTGATGAAACCAAAGCTTGAATCCCTGCCATCTCACTTTAAATCCTTGTTCTTTCACTATATGATATACATAATTGTTCCTTTCTCAACTGCAAGTTATAAAGCAACAGAGAAATTGCTCACTGAACTTCACAATAAAAAACAGCAATACCCATTATATTATGGCTGACTATGTATGGTGCTAAGACCCATTTACCTTTATTTGTCAGCAGCAATGAAAAATTATTTTAAGAAAAGTGTTCAAATGATTTCAAATATATCAGAAATCACGTAAAGAAAAGAATCTTTTGAAGATTATTTCATAATAAAAAAGTTAAAAATATGTGGATCTAGTTTTCTTTAAAATCCTTGGGATCTTGAAGCTTAAAACAGAGAGTCCCTGGTTTGTGTGTTTCATTTTTTTATCCTTTGTTTTAGAGGTCCAACTGCTCACATGGCCACCATTGGCACAGGTTTCCTTTAGTAGAGTGACAACAAACCTACCTGACACAGAAATTTTATTATTTTTCAGAATTAAAAAAGAGATATTTTTTCTGATTACCTAAATGATATATACTGATTATAAAATAAGAAAAAGAATAGAAGATTTAAAAAGCAAGTAAACAAGTAAACATTACTCAATATCTTTGTCACCCAATGAGAATCACTTAATATTTGGATAACGTTTTTCAGACTTTTGAACATCTCACTTGAATTTCTTCTGAGGATGAGCATCAAACCTCCTACATGACACAAGCTTTCTGAAATACTTCTGTGAGCTCCATCCCACCTGAAAACCCAAGTGTTTGCTGCTCCTTTGTTTTCCTTGCCTGTGTTCCTGTTAGAACCATGTACCTAACTTCTTCATGTGTGGTGTACATATGTATTAATGTATATGTGTGCACATATACATGAAGTATTTATGGATGTATAAATGTATGGTTTATATATGTATGTACATATACATGTGTACAGGTACATATGTGTGCATACATATATGTGTATATGTATGATGTATATGTGTATATATCTGTATGTGCACACACACACACACACACACACACACAGGCTTTCTATTTTCCCTCTTCTTCTTAGCTTTTTGGTGATGGAGGACTTTGAGCTACAGGCATTTCCCCTCTGTGATTACTCATAAAATCCATGATAACCTCTGTGCTTCCCACATTTTTTGACATGAGAATCTTCTTTAAACATCAGAATGTCTCAACCTTCTTATAAGTGCCCTTTAAATACTGACTGAAAAAGTTCTATGAATACACTAATGTTTTAAAAATGACTTTTCAAAATGAATCAAAACTATGTCTCTAATGGGTAGGGGAAGGTATTATTTAGTCAGTCCAGAAAACTTATGATTTCTTACTCATACCAATGTATCTATTGAATAAAAAATTTGGTATTGTTTTACACATGAAATTCATTAGCTATGCTGTGTATTTTATTGGATTTAAGTAAAGACCAAAATGATGATGCTTGTGTGATACAGACTGGAGGTGTCTATTCAATAATCCACAGATTTATCAATGGTTCAAAGCCCTGAAGTTGACAATTACCATTCTAAGGAAATTTTTTGTTAAAACCTCAGCCATTGTCTTTCACACACAATAATTACTAGTTGAGTTGGGGGAAAAGGAACTATATGTAAGTGTTATTTAGAAGCTAAGTCATCAACATGACATGAGCTTAATATTCTAAAATTTTTATAAAGTCTTTTGAAAACCACAAACTGTTCATCTGAGAAGTCACTAAACACAGTGGAAGAAATGATCTAATGTCCTTTTTGATTTAGCTTGTGACATGGTACTTCTTGACACAGCATGGTTACTCTGATAAGTTTCTATATATTTTCAATATCAATATGACATCAAAAGTAAAAAGTGGTAGAACCTAAACCAGATATGCTGTTCTCTCACTGCCAGTGAACATGGTCATCTTGGCCATCCTTCCTCTGCTCTAAGACTCCTGCCATTCTCCAGCACAAGCACCACCATCTTTAGAGCCAAGGCCATGTCGCCCTAGTCCAGGGCCTCAAACCAGCCTCTTGCTCTTGAATCAACTCATTATGTGACTCTTATAAAGTACTTCATACTCAAGTCATAATTATTTTATTGAACAGTCTAAAATTTAGTGGGCTGCAAATACTTATTAAGTGTTTTTTCTAACCATGACATTCAGCTATAATCTATGGAAAGTTCATTTGCCTCAAGCAAATTCCATGGAGTCCAGTCCAGTCCAGACCAATAAAAATTTTTAGTTTAGAGTCCCTATCTTTAAGGGATAGATACTGAACTATTTATAGACTGAGATTATGTTTAGGATTTGGTTAAGTTAAAGCTAGGGAGTAAATGATGGGAGAGGGTATTGAGTGAGGGTATAAATGAAGCAAACCCAGCATGAACTGTTAATAGTAGAAACTGGGTGATCAGTATATGGGAATTGTTACAAAAGCTCTATTTTGAATTTGTTTGAACATTTCTTTAATAAAAATGTTTTTAAAATATTCTGTAATTATCACTCTATATATGCTTACTAAATTACAATAAATGAAGCATTTATAATAAAGAAAACCACTGGTGAGAGAAAAACTCCTTCAGGATCTTATTCCACTTAACATGTAAGCCCTGTCTTATGAACAGAGCTTCCATGAATCCTCAAGACAAAGAGAAGAATAGTCTGCTCTCATTTCTTCTTACTCCCCCCTTCCAGATCTTCCTGGGTCATTTTCGGATCTTCTGGTGTTGGGGTAAGAAATAGAGATTAGAGGGAAAAAATGGTCACATCCTCTCTTGGGTGTTTCTGCCTCTGGGTCCCCACTTCTCTGCCCAACCCTGGCAGGTGTCCTGCCCTGAGGGTGGCAGGTATCCATCCGCTGGCTCTCATGGGCACAGGTGTCAGTTCTTGGGGGACTGTTGCAAGCGCATCCCTACTGAACATTTTCTTTGCATGGGAGGTGCACTTTTAACTTCTTGTCACCTGCTCAGTCACTGACCTTGGTGGTTAACCCCACAGTATACAAGTGGTCCTTGTTGCCTCATATGTGGATTGCAGGCTTCCATTGTTATACATCCCTCTGCCCATTCTGCTTCTCATTTTTCTGCTTCAACTAGAAATTGATGGGAGCATAGCAGCTCCACTGCAGAGTGGAGGCCTGGCTTGCCCAGGACTAGATGCTAGCTTTCTTCCTTATAGTACCTGTTTTTTGCTTTATTACTTGTTGTTGTTATTAACACAGTGACCATTATTGTTATTATTGTTGTTTGGTTGTATGGTGGGAGAATAGCCTTAACTTCTGTGAGGAGGGTTGGGTATGGCTGCCTTGCCTCTGCTAGGCTGACTCAGAGTTAGGACTGGAAGCACTGCCTTCCTCATAGTTTTTCTACTTATATGGCCAGTTTGCTCTGAGTGGGGGGCTATGTGATGATTTAGGGCAGAAAGATAGTCCCCTGCCTCTGGATAGGGTTAGGCACACAGGATGGTGTCTAGTCCTCTTTGGAATTTGAAGTACTTGCAGCCCCTCTCCTACTCCTCTTATTTGGCAGACTAATTGCCCAGGGGTAAGCTACTGCCCAGGGCTCTGTGTCTTCAAGTCTCACTCCTGCTGCTCTTGCCTCACCCGGAGGTTTTTTGGGGGGAGCTCAATTTTACACCTCAGGTTTGTTACAAACACAGAAATATGCTCTGCACTGACCCTTAAAGAGTCTATCCCTGCAGGGTTCGTCTGTGTTAGTGTAGTCAGCCCATTCCTTTTATCAACTACATCTCCGAACAAAAAACCAAAACAAACCTACTTTCCCTTCAGAATGTTCTCCAAAGCTGAAGTGTAGCTGGGCCCTGAGTCCCTTCTCTCTGCTTCCTGGGCCTTTTGAGTTTACCACCTACTACTTTTTTCCTACTTTGAGGACTCCGACCCTTCCCCATCTTCTCTCATCCTGTGCCTCCTCCTTCCTTTATGCAAACACAAGCTTTTATGGCCCGTGGAGGCAAGCATGTATCTAAGAATCTGTAGGTTCCACCTTCAGGTGACCTGTTTCTTTGAGTCTGTTTCCCTGTAGAGTGGGATCTGAAAGAGAAGGGAAATGCACAGGAAACACAGAGACAAAACACAGAAATGAAACTGCTATGATTTTTTCCATGGTGAAACTATGAACTGATTCATACTCAGATGATAGTGGTTGGAATTTAATATGTCTTCTAAGTACTAATTAGTATTCTGCAGATTGGACCTTGGGCTTAAAAAGGATTTCTAGCCTAGAACATGAGAACTGGATAGGCCTCAAGGTGAGGAAAGAAGCAGAAAGACCACTACCTGAATGGTATTGTACTGGGTTTGGAAGTCAGAATTCTGTAGTCTTGCAGTAGTGTTTACTAAGTAGTAAAATATTTCCATGAACCTCAGTTTCCCTATCTGTGAAAGGGGCAAGTAACCTTATCCCAGGATTGTTGTGGGATGAATGCTATATTTAAAAAAGCTTTGGAAACTGTAACACACCTATGCAAAGAGCAGTTATAAAAATCCCCTGAAGTCTCTAAGAACATGAGATATTATCACCATGAATTTGATTTTGCTTAGCTTAACCAATGGGAGTCTTGAAAGTTAGCAAGCTACGTAATCTATGAACTTATTTTTTGGACTTACTTCAACTATTGTATAGTTTTCTACTTCAGACAGTATTTCAAAGAGGAATTTTTTCATGGGAGTGGTTAGTGCATGGAGGGGCGGAAGAGTCAGTAAGCTTTTACCTATTTATCCTCTCCATATCAGGCTTCATCTCCCTGCACAGGGATGTGGGGAACTGGATCCTCCTATTACTACTCTAAAGGCAGGACACTCCCAGGGAGGGTCAGGAAGCTGAATTCTACCCGGTCTTGCTTGTGACAAACCAAAGGCAAACTCTTTACTTTTAGCTGGGTCAGATCCCCAGACTCTTTCATCTCACTGTTTATTATCACCTGTCACAAGGGTTTGCATACTACATATAGTCCCTTCTCCCTACTATTAGATTGGGCGTGTTGGCTGCTGTCTTTGCATGTTATTTGCAATTGTGTGGAAAGACATGCACACACAGCATCCCTTTTCTTTTTATTTTATATAGCTATAGCATAACTTTCAGAGGTGGGCAGTAGTGGGCTTTGGACAAAATCTACCACTTTGCTTGAATTTTAAAGTAATATTGCTTTGGTTACTGACAGAGGAGTTGAGAGGATAATATTCTTCCTGTGGTGTGTGATGACCATGTGTTTCAGAGTGAGTGCTCATTTGTTCTATACATTTCTTATAAACTTCCACCATGTGCCAGTCTTGGGTAAGTGCTGAAAATATGATTGTGATAAAGACTAAGAGAGTCTTAGCCAAGCAGTGCTCAAAGACAACCAGGAGAAGACAGACCTTAAATAAATAATTATACAAATGCTTAATTACAATTGTAGCGTATGCTATGAAAAAGGGTGCCAGATAAGATACAGATAATCCAGTTAAATCCAAATTTCAGATAATTATTTGCAACTTATTTAAAATAAGTGTTTTGTATTTGTCTGAAAATCAAATTTAACTCAGGACCTTCTATTTTTAATTGCTAAATCTGGTGACCATACCTATGAAGGAGTATAGCTTGCTCTAAGAGCATATTAACAGTAATTCCTAACCTTGTCTGCTGGTGATGGTGAAGTGAATGAATGAGGGGTTAGGTGTAAAAGAGCCATTATCAGCTAATTCTAGTGTAGCATTTTAAAGAGAGAAGTAAACTTCATATATTGGTAAAGAAAGAACATGGACAAGCTTCATCTGACAAATGCTCCCAGGTGGGAAGCTACTTTTTTAAGTTTAATATTGCTATGCAGGGTGATTTACACATTGCACTAAGGAAAGACTTTATGGGAAGTTTCCATGCAGAGTCACATAGCTCAGAGCAGGTGTAAGAGGGACTATGCTCCAAGAAAGTCAGAAAATGCCCTCCCTGACCAATTATTGCAAATCCTCTGCTCACAGAAATGTCCTTGAGAAAGCAAGAAATGTAGGAGGAAGCACATGATTTTCTCCAGGCATACCAAATATGCTCCCAAGAATTCCTCTGTTTAGTTAAAGCAGAGCTTCTTTCTTTCTTTCTTTCTTTCTTTCTTTCTTTCTTTCTTTCTTTCTTTCTTTCTTTCTTTCTTTCTTTCTTTCTTTCTTTCTTTCTTTCTTTCTTTCTTTCTTTCTTTCTTTTTCTTTCTTTCTTCCCTTCCTTCCTTCCTTCCTTCCTTCCTTCCTTCCTTCCTTCCTTCCTTCCTTCCTTCCTTCCTTCCTTCCTTCCTTCCTTCCTTCCTTCAAGTATATCTTTATTGATTTCAGAGTGAGGAAGGAAGAGGGGGAGAGAGAGACAGAAACATCAATGATGAAAGAATCATTGATCGGCTGCTTCCTGCACGCCCTTGACTAGGGATCGAGCCCACAACCCGGGCATGTGTCCTGACCGGGAATTGAACCCTGATTGCCTGGATCCTAGGTCGACACTCAACCTCTGAGCCACACCCGGCCAGGCAGCAGAGCTTATTTTTATTGTTTGCAATAAGAACTCAGACTTATTCACTTGCTTAAAATGAGGCCTGATTTATTTTTCTGAATATCTTCATAAGAAATAAACTTAGGAGATAAACCTTTTGTAGCATTATTCTGTTTTATTTTTAATGCTCATTTCATTTTTTATTTAATTAACACAAATTATAAGATATAGAAAAAGTTCTCTATCACCACTCTTGATCTCTGTTTTCCCCAACAGTGTTCCAGAGCCAGTTCCTACCAGCTCTTGTGAACCAGTTTAATTTTCAGGAATTTCTGTGAGCTCATTGTTAAATACAGCTCTTGTGGTGGAACCTATGGTGGGAATATTTATACCACAAAAATTGGCAAATGCCACACACCTGTTTGTTTGTTTCCTCAAGAGCTGTGTGTAGTTTCAACTTGAACCAGCTGTTCTATGCCTTCTCTTTCTCATGTAACCAAAATGAACTGTAAAATGTCCCTTGTCAATACACATAATGCTACTTCCTCTTCATCCCTGTCACATAGGACAGCAGTGTTCAATGTGAGGTCTGCAAACCCACTGCAGTTGCTGAGCATCTCAGACTGCCTGTGAGGGCCTCACTTTCCCCATGACATTTCTTTGTGAGGTAGGATTTTCTTCACATATATCAGGTAAAACAATATATAACAACAGGTTGATGTAAAAGCATGTATGAGATTCCACACCTAAAGGGGTTAACAAATATGTAAAACATCAGTCTTCTCACCAAATTTTATTTGCATAGCTATTTTTCATAAAACTGTTATTTTTGCTAAAGTGTAATGGGTCTTACTATTATTTGTAAATGCATTAATAATTTTTTTAACAGTTCCCAGTTTTAGTTGTTAATACAATAAATATTGACTGCTGTAACTCACATAAACAAAAGCTCTTTGGGGTTCTCAATAATTTTTAAGCATGCAAATGGGTCCTGAGACTAAGAAGTTTGAAGGTGAAGTTGTCAGAAACTGTATATGGCCTTATCTTCCTGGAAGTAATTCTCAGTGTAGAGTCAAGTCTGATGTACTGTAAAATTCCATATCATATTATGGTGGACCTAGGATCATCAAGGGTTTACTTGAGTTAAAGAGACATGTTTTCTGGCTATTAAGACATTTCTCTATCTTGGGTTGGACATTCTTACATGAGGAGGGTCGGCAGTTTCTCTAAGATGGAGCCTTCCCTTGGGGTGCAGACAGGTGATTTTAGTCTATAGGCACATTGCATGAATCTGTTTTCAAAGCATCTGTGAGAATGGCTGCTACCTGAAAAGTAACGAGCAATGAAAAATATGAAAATATGAAAAAAAAGACCAAGTCAAAATAAAAATCTAAAAACTAAAATCACAAAACTGTGTTCAAACTTTGGGCAAAAGATTTATATGGATATATATATTTTCATATATTTATTATGATGTAGGGTAGGGCCTCTGAAATTAAGAGTATCTAAGGTTAAAGTGAAATTTAATAAGGTGCTCCCTGCATTTGGTTCATATCACTGCTGTTACTTTGGGATGAGGTGGTGTGACTTAACCTAGGTTTCTGTTGACAAACACCTAGTCTTATAAGATTGCCTAAAGGTTTTTTCCTAAGATTTTTCTAAAACCACTTTTGCTACTTGGTCTGAGGATGGGAGGTGTAAGTTCTTTAAAAAACTGAACATCTGAAGTAGAGGACCCACCACATCTGTGTGGCCCAGTTTTGGGTCACATGTATGTCTCAGTCTCCAGATGTCATTTTTCCAACACTATTCAACTTGCCATTCTCAAATACCTCCTCGACCTTCCTTGGACTTTCCAGACACCTCCTGCTTGTGGCCTTCCTACTTCCTATTTATCCTGCCTGGAACACTCTGTGACCCTATTCTAAGTTCACTCAGATCTTCACTAGAATGTATTCTCAAAGAAGCTTGCTCTGGACATACTATTTAAAATTAACTCTCCTTTCCAACACTCCCTGTTTATCCCCTTTCCCCCTCATTTTTTCTTGGTTACTCTTCACCATGTGACATATTATCTATTTTCTCATTTATCTTGCTTAACATCCTTCTTCCACAAAAATGTTCATACCAAGGGGGCATAGAATTCTTCCTTCTTTATTCATTTTTGTATCCCCAGTGCCTAAACATTGCCAAGCACATAATAGATGCTTAACAAATATGTTGAATAAAATCAAACCTTATTAATAGGATATTATTTCTTCTGGATAGTGTAGTTCTGCTTTTCTTGTACAAGCCTTAGAGAAAATGGAGACAACAGAGTGTGAAGATGTTACCTGGAACATGCTACCCTGGTCCTCATACCACATTGATGTCTCCAAGTTCCATGGTAAATAGGTGCTGGAAGGGATTAAGGAGTGCAAGAATGGGGAGGAAATAAAATCTCTCTACCTTAGAGCAAACACAGACTGATGATTTTTTTCAGGTCACCTGTCAGTGCATCTTCAAGGATAGAGAAAGCATGTGTCCAAGAAGGGCTCTTGGTGACAAATCCCAACAGACACTGATGGTAGAATATCTTTATGTTCCATGTATAGGGAATATGGAGAGGTATTTTCTATATGTCTCCATTTTGAGGTGGCTGCAAATTATGTCTTAAAGAATTTTGACCCTGAAATGTGCTTTTCATGACATATTTAAAGAGATGTATTGACAGATATCAACCAGCTCCAAGCTTAGCTAGCTGTTATAGTTGGTGAGATGCCAAAAAAGAACTGTTCTTGAGGCCTAAACTCATAATAATGAGCTTTCAAACTCATGGGTTTTCAATAACTATCATAAGCTCAGTTGAGAGAAATATTTATGGAGTACCATCTTTGAAATGCATTTCTTCATTTCCATTTGCATGAGATACCTTTTTCCATCCCTTTACTTTCAATCTGTGTGTACCTTCCATCTGAAGTGAACCTCTTGTAGGCAGCATATGTATGGGTTTTGTTTTTTTATTAATTCAGTCACCCTATGTCTTTTAATTAGAGCATTTAGTCCATTTACATTTAAAGTAATTATTGATAAGTATGTAGTTTTTGCCATTTTATTGTTTTCTGATTGTTTTTGAAGTTCTCTTTTCCTTTCTTATTTTGTTGCTCTCTTCTCTTATATGTTGAAGACTTTCTTTAGTGTTGTGAGGATTCTTTTATCTTTATCTCTTTATCTGCTCAGATTTTTTGGTTTGTGGTTACCATGTGCTTCATATATACCAAGCTATGTTTATAACAGTTTATTTTAAGTTGACGGTCTCTTAAGTTTGAACACATTCTAAAATCTTGATATTTTACTGACTCCCCTCTACCTTTATGCTTTTGTCACTATTTTTTATCTCTTCTGTGTGTGGGTGTGCTTGTGTGTATCTTTTAATTTACTGTTGTAATTACACATGATCTTCCTCCCTTTGTCTTTTAACTTTTGACTAGATTTATAGTTGGTTGATCCTTTGTTTTTACAAAGAGTTTGCCTTTGTCATTGAAGATTATTTTTTTCTGTATTTTCGTATTCAAAATTTTGATATTTTTATTTCATCTTAAAGAAGTCTTTTTAACATTTCTTGTAATATTGGTTTAGTGGTGATAAACTCTTTTAGTTTTTTCTTGTCTGAGTAAATCTTTATTGAAAGATAAAAATTTGCTGGGTAGAATAATCTTGGTTGCAAGTCCTTGCCTTTCATTATTGAAATATTTCAAGCCAATCCCTTCTGGTGTGCAAAGTTCCTGTTGAGAAATCAGCTGGCAGTCTCATGGGAGCTTCCTTGTATGTAACAAACTGTTTTTCTTTAGCTGCTTTTCAAATTCTCTCTTTGTCTTTAAACTTTGGCATTTTAATGATGATGTGTCTTCATGTGGGACTCTTTGGGTTCAACTTGATTGAGAGTCTCTGTATTTCTTGGACTTATAAGTCTGTTTATTTTGTCAGATCAGGGAAATTTCCTGTCTTTTTTTTTTTTTTTTAATAATAGGTTTTTAATCCTTTGCTCTCTCTCTTCCTCTGGGAACCCTGTGATGAGAATGTAGATATGCTTTATGTTGTCCCAGAGGTCCCTTAAACTATCCTCATTTTTTTTAATTCTTTTTTTCTTTTCTGATTGGGTATTTTTCTGCTGCCTGTCTTCCAGATTGCTGATTTGATCCTCTGCTTCATCTTGTCTGCTGTTGATTTACTCTAATGCATTCTTCAGTTCAGTTACTGTATTCCTCACTTCGGACTTGTTCTTTTTTTATATTTCCTATCTTCTTCTTTTAATGGTTTCTATCTCTTTGTTGAAGTTCCTGCTGAGTTCATCTATTCTTTCTCTAAGTTCACTGAGAATTCTTATAACCAGTGTGTGTGTGTGTGTGTGTGTGTTCAATCCTCACCCAAAGATATTTTTTCCATTGCTTTTTAGAGATTGTGGAAGAGAGAGAGAGAGAGAAACATCAATGTGAGGGAGACACATCAATTGGTTGCCTCTGAGACATACCCTAACTAGGGCTGGGAATCAAGCCTACAACTGAGGTATGTGCCCTTGACTGGAATCAAACCAGAGACTCTTCATTCCAGGGGCTGATGCTCTAACCACTGAGCCAAACCAGCTAGGGCAATAACTAGTGCTTTGAAATGTGAATCTGGTAGATTGTTTGTCTCAATTTCATTTAGTCATTTTTCTGGAAATTTGTCCTGTGGGTTTTTTTTTTGTGTTTGTTTTTTTTTGTTTTGTTTTTGTTTTTTTTTTTCATTTGGGGCATGTTTTTTTGTCTCCCCATTTTTTAAAAAAATTATCTTTATTGTTGAAAGTATTACAGGTGTTCCATTTTTTCCCCCCAATTGACCACCTCTACCTCACTCCCGCCCCCTCACCAGGCCTTCACTCCGTTATTGTCTGTGTCCATGAGCTATGCATATATACATATAACTTCTTTGGTGGGAAGAGATTAACCCTCCTTCCCTCTTCACTTTGAAATATGATCATCTGTTACATGTGTCATTGTCTCTGTATCTATTTAGTTCCTCAGATTCTTTTGTTCATTAGCTTTTTGTTAAAGAAGACCCTTCTAAATTTCCTGTAGTGCTGGTTTGGTGGTGAATAGACTTATAAGTCTATTTCTTTCCCCTTTAGCCTTTTCTTATCTGAGAAGCTCTTTATCTGACCTTCAATTCTAAATGATAGCTTTGCTGGGTAGAGCGATCTTGGTTGTAGTTCCATGTTTTTCAACACTTTGAATATTTCTTGCCACTCCCTTCTGACCTGCAAGGTTTCTGTTGAGAAATCAGCTGAAAGTCATATGTGTGTTCCCTTGTAGGTAACTGCTTTTCTCTTTCTGCTTTTAAGATTCTCTCTTTGTCTTTAAACTTTGGCATTTTAATTATGATGTGTCTTGCTGTGGGCCTCTTTGGGTTCCTCTTGTTTGGGACCCTCTCTGCTTCCTGAACTTATAAGTCTATTTCTTTCCCCAGGTAAGGGAAGTTTTCTGTAATTATTTTTTCAAATAAGTTTTCAATTTCTTGCTCTCTTTCCTCTGACACCCCAATAATATGAATGTTGGGCCTCTTGAAGTTGTCCCAGAGGCTCCTTATACTATTTTCATATTTCTGGATTCTTTTTTCTTTTTGCTCTTCTGGTTAGGTGTTTTTTGTTTCCTCATGTTCCAAATTGCTGATTTGATTCTCAGCGTCCTGTACTATACTGTTGATTCCCTGTAAATTATTCTTCATTTCAGTTCCTGTAGCTTTCATTTCAAATTGATACTTTATTATGTCATCAATTTTCTCAGTTATTTTCATCATGCTCTTACTAATATTCTTTAGCATCCTTACAACCATTACTCTGAACTCTGTATCTGTTAACTTGCTTGGATCTATTTCATTTAGTTCCTCTTCTAGAGATTTCTTCTGTTCTTTCCTTTGTGACATGTTTCTTTGCCTCCACATTTTGGCTGCTTCCAGATGTTTGTTTCTATGTATTAGGTAGAGCTGCTATGTCTCCTGGAATTTGTAGAGTGGCTTTGTGGAGTAGGTATCCTGTAGGGTCCAGTGGCTTAGCCTACCCAGTCACCTGAGCTGGGCCTTCTAGGTTCTCCCCTGTGTGGGCTGTGTGCACTCTCTTGTTGTAGTTGAGCCTTAGTTGCTGTTGGCATCACTGGGAGAAATTGACCCTCAGGCCATTTGGCTGTGAGGACCAGCTACAACTACAGCCAAAGAGCTGCTGTGCTGGAAACACCCCTATGGAGCAGGATTTACTTCAGTAGAGCTTTGGTGTTCACTAAGTGCACCCCTTGAGTGTGTCACTCATGGATGTGGTAGGGTTGTAATTCTGTGTGGTCAAGTCTGACCACTAGGTGCACTGTCTCTGGGAGGTACAAAGTCAGGGTCTGCCAGTGCCTTGCTTAGTGCCACCCAGCATGAGCTACATAGCAAACCATAATTGGCTGCTACTTGTGCTGGGTTGGAGGTGTCCAAGAGAGGGAAAGCTATGAACCAATGCAGGCTGCAGTTAGTGCCAGGCCTGGGGCCACTTATCAAGATGTATGGGGCATGGTGCTGCTTCTTTGAGAGATTTTAGTTAAGTCTTAAGAGTAAGACTCAAGAGGCCACTTGCACAGAAAAGCCACTGGAAATGGCCTGGATGAGCTTGTAGGTAGGGAGTGGGGAGGCCTTCAGGAATCACCAGGGCAGGGCCAAAGGTGTGAGCCAGCTGTTGGAGACTCAAATATGGCACCTGCCTACCAACTGTGTGTGGGGAGGAGTTGCATAAGGAGCAATGGCCTCTGTCAACTCTTCTGCCTAGGAGAAAGCTGCCCCTTCACCCCAATTTCAGGCAGGTTAATTCCTCCCCAAGTGTCTCAGTTTCCTTTCAAATTGCTGCCCAGTGCTGGGGTTCAGAGGGAGCGCTTCTGAGCTAGTTCAAATGTGGTCCCTTTAAGAGGAGCTGCCTGGGGCTCCCGCACCCTCTGAGTTTCTCAGGGACAGTCCCCACTAGTTTTCACAGCCTGAAGGTGTGAGGCTGTCTCTTCCAGGACCTGGAACCCTGGTCTGGGAGACCAGTGTGGAGCTGGGACCCCTCATTCCTCTGGGAAACCTCTGCCACAAAGATATCGCTCCCAGGTTTAAACTGCGGCACCAGGTGTGGGCTTGTGGTTGCGTCTCAGGGATTCAGCCCCAATCCACCCATGTCTTTGCTCCTCTTACTGGTCTTGGTTCATCTTCAGTTCCCTGGTTGTAGGGCTTCTGTTCAGCCAGATTTCAAGAGGTTCTGACCGATGGTGGTTCTGTATTTTAGTTGTAATTTTGATGTGGTTGTGGGAGGCTGCAGGTACAGCTATTACCTACACCACCATCTTCTTTCCTATCCTTGTCTCCCCATTTTGATTGACTCTCTGTGTTTGTTTCTACATTTACGTAGTTCTACTATCTCTGCTGGTTTTATGTCATAGGTGTCCTGTGGGGTCCCGTGGGGATTGTGTATGCCCTCTTATTGTAGTTAAGCCTTGATTGCTGTTGGCACATCAGTGGGTGGAGTTGACCCTCATGCTGACTGGCTGTGAGGTCTGGCTGTGACTATAGGAGATGAACTATTGTGTAGGGGCTGTCCCATTGTACCTAGAGTCACTTTAGTGGGGTTCTGGTGCCAACCAAGTTTGCTTTCAGGTGTGTCATTTGTGGAACTGGTTGGGTGGTGCTCTGATGTGGCCTGAAGGTATCGTGGGCCTGGAGCCTCTTATGAGGTGCTCTGGTGAATGCCAAGTTCGGCTGCCACTTGTGCTAGGCTTGGAGCCCCTTGGTAGGAGGTAAAGAGTAATCTTCAGTTACTTGCCACTTGTACTAGCCTTGGAGGTGCTTGGGAGAAGCTATGCCAAAAAACAAGGTGGCCTGCCACTTCTGCTGGGCTTGAGATGCTTTGATAAGCATGATGGTGTCAGCTGAGGCCAGCCTCCACCTGTGTTGGGCTTGTTGTCACTTATTTGAAGCTACATTCCAGGTCAAGAGTGGCCACCACTAATGCCAGTCTTGGGGTCTCCTAATGGGAATTACAGTGCAAGTTGAGACCAGTTGCCTCTTGTGTTGGGCTTGGGGCCTCTTAGCAAAAGCTGCAAGGCACACCAAAGTTGGTCACTACTTGTTTGAAATTTGTGGACCTTGCAAAGGTTTTAGGAAAATCCACAGCATTAGACAAGGTAGGCTGCTTGTGGGGAGTAGCTGCAGGAAGAGTCTCAGACTGGGCCAACAAGTTTGGTAGGGTGGGGTCTCAGGGAATCACCACAGCTGGGAAAACAGTTACATGAGTTAATGGAGAACTCAGATTTGGCACCTGCCTACTTCAGGTGGTTGGGTAGAAGGAGAGCTCATAAAGGAACAGTGGCAGCTGGCAGTACTTTTGTCCATGAAGAGAGTTGCCCCACCCTCTGTCTATCCAGTTTTTCCCTGAAGTTAGTCAATTCAGTTGCTCTTTGTATGTCTCTGGCACTTTTTGAGCTGCTGCCCCTGCACTGGTGCTTACAGCTAGTGGGTTTGTGAGTGAGTGTAGTCCCTTTAAGGGAAACACCTTGGTCTCCTGTAGCCCAATGTCTTTCTTAGAGGCAATCCCCACTGGTTTTCTCAGCCAGATATTATGGGGACTCCCTGGGTTGGGGAGTCAGGTGTGGAGCTCAGACCCCTCTCTTCTCTGGTGGCACCTTCACAGCTGAGAGATCCCTCTTGATTTTCAATCACCTCACCATGGGGTGAGACCTGTCTTTTCTGCATCTCCACCCCACCTGCCAGTCTCCAGTGGCTTCTTTATATCACTAGTTATTAGAATTCTGTTCAGCTAATCTTTAGGTGGTTATAAATGATGATCGTTCTATAATTTAGTTGTAATTTTGATGTGATTGTGGGAGGAGGTGAGTGGAGAGTTTACCTATTCTGCCATCTTGGCTGGATATTGATGATCTGCAGATTACAAATATTCAGATGCTTGAGCTTTACTCATTGCTGAATCCCAATGGCTGGTACTCAGGCATCTGTATTTCAGCAGGTCTAGAGTGGGACACAGATATCTGTATTAGTAAAGACCTCCATGGGTGTTTTCATTGCAGAGCCAGAGAGGAGAATTATTGCACAATAGTCTATAACTTTTTTTTTTTTTTTTTTTAAGATATCTTTATTGATTTCAGAGAGAGGAAAGGAGAGGGAGAGATAGAGACAGAAACATCAATGATGAGAGAATCATTGATCAGCCTCCTCCTGCACGCCCCCGTCTGGGGATCGAGCCCACAACCCGGGCATGTGCCCTGACTGGGAATCAAACCCCAGTCGCCTGGATCCTAGGTCAACTCTCAACCGCTGAGCCATGCCTGGCCAGGCAGCAGTCTATAACTTGATCACAAACTAAAGTACCTGAAGAGGCCAGCAGGTAACATAATGTAGTTAAGCAGACTAGTAAAGACTATGGAAACCTATCACCCATACCATGTCCAAAAAGGGCAGCTGGTATTCAAGGCTAAATCTGGCCATGTGAGTCTAGTGTTGTCAAGTGTTATAATTCTCCAAGGAATACTGTAAAATCTAGATTGTTATCTGTAATTGTCCAATTTTTATTAGCACCACTACCTTCCTCACTCACCCCCACACTATTGTGACCAAACCAAATTTATTTCAGGCTAAATTTTAGCTGAAAAGCTACTTGTTTGCAACCTCTGTAAAAATCTTTTCTTGGTTAGTGCCAGTTTATTAGAGAGCCATGTTCTGGACTGCACTGAATTGTTTCTCCATTTAATATTGTTAAAAAAACTGTGATATTTGCCTATATTAAGAGAAGTTACAAGAATAGCTCCACTGAAATGAGTCACTTTTCATTGTAAAATTGCTATGAAACATCCCTTGTTGCATTACTTTTTGTCCTTATGACTGTGAGTGAAATTTATTCCTAGCTTGATTGTAAGGACAAACTGAGGACCTCCTGAGAGATTGGTTTGTATTTATCCTAAGGACAACTGTATATAATGTAACCGATTGTGCCTCTTGGCAATGATTTGATTATAGCAAACTGGATATCTGATTATCATGACACAGAAACTTACAAAGGCTGTTTATAATAAAATAAAAATACACCAATACATTTTTAATATGTCTAAAATAAGGCATATTTAAATGATACAGCAAAATTGTCCTCCAGAATTTGTGTCTCTGTCTCACCTCCACAACAAAGCATGAGGACACTGGTTTCAACTTTGCATTCTCCAACACTGAGTAGTATCAGTATTGATACTGATAAATTGCTTTAATTTGTTAGTTAATTTAAATATATATGTATAAGTTTGTTGGCCATTTCTCTTTCATCTTCTTAATTTTTTTCAAATATTTTCCAATTATTTATATTTTTTCTTATGGAGTTGTATGTAGTTTATTTATACTATGAAATTAATATGTAGTTGATATATGTTGTAAACATTTCTTGGTCACTTAGGTTATAATTTATATGATAAAGAATTCTATAAACTTTTATTTTCATTTTTAATGTTGAACCTGTCTTGTATTTCTTGGGCATTATTTTTCTTCATAATATTGTTATGAATTTACTAATATTTTAATACAATTTTTACAGTCTGTGATGTTTTAGATGACAGTGCAATATCTCCTTTAACTGCCCTATTTTTTTCACAGGCTTTGTGTACTAATTAATGTTTTTATTATGGAAAATGTAATTGGATTTTATTGTAGCTATTGTTTTTATTCTATCAAATTTTCTGTTTTAAAATAGTCAATTTTTTATTTGTTATTTTTATGTGTAATGTTTGCCAACACTTGAAATTATTTCTGCTATACTAATATGCATTACCTATTTATTGTGCCTTTTCCTTATTTCTTCCCTTTTCATTCAATAACTTCTTATGGATTGATGAGACTTTCTTTATTCTTTTACTGTTATTAATTTAGAGGTTTTATATGTTCTTATCTTTTAGTATTCACCTTAAAGTTTTAAATTGTTACTTAAAATTTAAATTTTATAACAAATTCCAACTTTGTCTACTTTATTCTTTTCTCAAAGAAATTAACGTTTTCCTTCAAATTCTACCATTTTTATTATTAATATCTAAAATTTTAGTTTCACTTTTTTAAATAATAGGAATTAATAACTTTAACCGCTAACAGTTATTTAGACTTTTAACTTTACTGCTTTCTTTGTTCACTATTTTTTCTCTAATCTATTTTTTAGTAGTTCAATCAGAAAATATTTATTGGAGTAAAACCTTTATTTTTATGATTTTTTAAAAAAGGAGTGTATTATATTTTTAATTTTTATTATAATTTACATGTAATATTATTTTGTATTAGTTTCAAGTGTACAATCATACACTTCACAAAAGTGATCCCTCTACATTTCCAGTACCCACCTGGCACTATACATATTTATTACAATATTATTGACTATATTCTCTATGCTTTACTTTACATCTCCATGACTATTTTATAAATACCAATTTGTACTTTTTAATTCCTTCACATCTTTCACACCATCTCTACAACCTCCTACCCTCTGGTAACCATCAGTCAGTTTTCTGTATCTATAGTTGTTTCTATTTCATTTGTACATTTATTTTGGTCTTTAGATTTGACATATAAGTGAAATTATATGATATTTATATTTCTTTGTCTCACTTATTTCACTTAGTATAATACCCTCTACGAATGGTAAGGTCTCATTCCTTTTTTTATGGCTGAATAATATTGCATTGTATACATGTACCAAAGTATTTTATTCACTAGTCTATTGATGGACACTTGGATTATTTTTAAATATTGGTTATTGTAAATAATGCTTCAATAAATATAACTGTGCATAAATTCTTTCCAATTAGTGTTAGGGTTTCTTTGGGTATATAATCAGAAGTGGAATTGCTGGGATATAAGATATTTGCATTTTTAATTTTTGTAAAATTTGTACTTATTTTTGAAAGTATTACAGATATTCCTCCTTTTTTTCCTCATTGATCCTCTAAACTCTGCACCCCCCTCACCCCCACCAGACCTTCACCACAATATTGTCTGTGTCCGTGGGTTATGCATATAAGTTTCTTGATTAATCTCTCCCTGTGCATTTCCCCAAAACTGCCTTCCCACTGAGATTCATCAGTCTGTTCCATGCTTCTGTGTCTCTGGACCTATTTTGTTCCTCAGTTTATTTTGTTTATTAGATTCCACATGTGAGTAAGATCATGTAAAACTGAATCAAGAAGAATCAGGAAACCTGAATAAGCTAATAACAACTGATGAAATTGAAGCAGTAATAAAAAAAAACTCCCAGCAAATAAAAGCCCTGATGCAGATGGCTTCACAGGGGAGCTTTCTAATTCTTTAACTTGTAGGGTTAGTTTACTAAAAATTTTTCTTACTTTTCGTGGTAGGCCTGCAGTGCTATGAACTTCCCTTTTAGGACTCCCTTCATGTGTCCCATAGATTTTGGGTTGTTGTGTGTTCAGTTGCATTTCTTTCCAGGAACTTTTTGATTTCTTTGTTGATCTTATTGGTAATCCATTCATTGTTGAATAACATGTTATTTAGCCTCCATATGTTTGAATGTTTTTGAGGGCTTTTATTGTATTGATTTCTAACTTCATGCCACTGTGATCCGAGAAGATGCTTGATATGATTTCAATCTTCTTGAACTTGTAGAGACTTTTTTTTGTGTCCTAACATGTGGTCTACCTTTGAGAATGACCCATGTGCACTTGAGAGGAATGTATATTCTGCAGCTTTGGGGTGAAATGTTTTGTAAATATCATTTAAATCCATATGATCTAGTGAGTCATTTAGAGTCACTGTTTCAATGTTGACTTTTTGTCTGGAAGATCTATCCAGTGAAGTCAATGGGGGTTAAAGTCCATGACTATGACTGTATTGCTGTTGATCTCTCCCTTAAAGTCCTTAAGGTTATTATTGATAGGTCCTTATTTATTGCCATTTTAATTCTTTATTTCTATGTTTCTCTCCCTATTTCTTATTATTATAACAGTCCCTTTAACATTTCTTACAGTACTTCTATTTTTATTTCTAATTACAGCAGTCCCTTTAACATTTCCTGCAATGCTGGTTTGGTGGTGATAAACTCCTTTAGCGTTTTTTTTTTTTTTTTTTGGTCTGGGAAGCTCTTTATTTCATCATCCACCTTGAATGATAGCCTTGCTGGATAGAGTATTCTTGGTCTCACATCCTTGTTTTGCATTACCTTGAATACTTCATGCCATTCCCTTCTGGCCTGTAGACTTCCTGATGAGAAGTCAGCTGACAGCCTTAAGGGGGCTCCTTTGTAGGTAACAGATTGCTTTTCTCTCACTGCCTTTAATAGTCTCTGTTTGTTTTGAATTCTTGGCATTTTAATTATGATATGTCTAGGCGTGGGCCTTTTTGTATTCTTCTTTCTTGGGACTCTCTGTCCCTCCTGAATTTGTGTGACTTTTTTATTGACCAGGTTAGGGAAGTTTTCTGCCATTATTCTTCAAACAAATTCTCTATCCCTTGCTTATTCTTTTCTCCTTCTGGTATTCCTATAATGCGAATATTGTTATGTTTCACGTTGTCCCACAGCTCCCTTAGACTGTCCTGCTTTGTAATTGTTTTCTCTTTTTGGATCTCTCATTGAGTGATTTTGTTCTACCCTATCTTCTAATTTGCTGATCCAACCCTCAGCTTTCTCTAACCTGCTGTTTAATCCTTCCAATGTATTCTTTATTTCTGCTACTTCGTTCATCATTTCTGACTGGTTATCATTCATAGTTTCCATATCATTTTTCATGCTCTTGAGCATCCTTACAATCAGTATTCTGAACTCTATATCTGATAGATTGCTTATTTCTGTTTCATTTAGCTCTTTTTCTGGAGACTTCTCTTTTTCTTTCATTTGGGGCTTTTTTTTCCCCCCCCGCCATTTTAGCTGCCTATTTGGGTTTGTTTCTATGTATTAGGTGGGCCTGCTAGGACTCCCATTCTTTTTGGATGGTCTCTGGTGCAGACCACTCTCAGATGTTATTTGTGACTGGCCTTGAGTACACTGGAGCTATCAACAACCTTCAACTTGAGGTCCTCTCTGTTGGTGCTGGGTGCATTTGGAAAGGACCAAGATGCACACCAAAGTCTGCTTTTCCAAAGCCTGGGTCCATAAACAGATCAGGCAAAGACTCAAAGCACTCTGAAGCCTGCTCCTGCCTGCAGGTTGATTAATTTAATTCTCTTAATGAGCCTCAGGCTATAGAAACTCCACAGGGTAGGGTGAGAGATTTTTAAGCAGGGTGGGGCAATTGCTTCCCCTTCATTAAAATCTACTTGGAAGGTAAATGTCAGACTCTGCAGTATGGGTGACTGACTTGGCAAAGGAATCCAGAGGGGTGCCCTCTGAGCTCTGTTTCCAGAGCTTACAACCCTAGATTTTCCTCACACAGCTCCAATCCACTCTGCCCTCCTTTTGTTGAAGCCCAAGGTGAGTGTCTGCACACAAAACTTTGTGTGTTGGCCGTTTAAGAGGGTGCCTGTATTTCCAGCCATTTCTCCCAGGTAGACAGAAAACTTGTTGCTTTCCACAGCCAGATGTTATGTGGGCACCTTACTCAGTTCTAGTGCTCTTGGTCAGGAAGCCCAGCCTGGGGTTTAGGCCCCAGAGTCCTCAGTGGGAACCCCCCACACCTGAGATAACCCTCTGGACTTTTAGCTGCTGCCTGTGGGAACCTATCCAGCCCTCTTGGGCCTGTGCAATTCCTACCAGTCTCTACACAGTCTCCACTTTTTCTCCTTGGTATGAGGGTGCTGTCTAGATCATCTTCAGTTGCAGTTGATTATTCAGGGTGGTTTTTCTATATTTTAGTTGTAATTCCAGTTTGATCCCAAGAGGGTGTCAGTGTAGCTTCCACTCAGTCTGCTACCATCTTTAATCTTTGCACTTTTAACTGTTTTAGGGACCTCCATATTATTTTCCAAAGTGATTATACCAATCTGCATTCCCACCAACAGTGCTATAGGGTTGACTTTTATACACATCCTCACCAACACTTATTGTTTGTTCACTTGTTGATGATAGCCATTCTGAGAGGTGTGAGGTAATATCTCACTGTGGCTTTAATTTCCATTTCTCTGATAATTAATTCGTTCATCATCTTTTCATATGTCTATTGACCATCTGTATATCCTCTTTGGAGAAGTGTTTATTCAGTTCCTCTTCCTATTTTAAAATTAGATTGTTATTTTTTTGATGTTGAGGTTTATGAACTCTTTATAAATTTTGGATATTAAACCCTTTATTGAATGTACCATTGGTAAATAAGTTTTTTTATTCAGTTGGTTGCCTTTTTGTCTTGTTCATTGTAATTTTTATTTATTGATTTTCTTTTTAGTTTGATGTAGTTCCATTGGTTTATTTTTTCTTTTATTTCCCTTACCCAAGGATATATATCCAAAACAATATTGCTAAGAGAACATCAGAGATTTTACAAACTATGTTTTTTCTAAGAGTTTTATGGTTTTGAGAATTACATTTAAGTGATTAATCCATTTTTAGTTTATTCTTATATACAGTGTAAAAGCTGGCTTAATTTTTGTTTATGTATCTGTCCAATTTTCCCAACACCAGTTATTGAATAGACTATCTTTACCCCATTGTATGTTCTTACTTCCTTTGTCAAATATTAATTAATCACATAGGCATGGGTTTATTTCTGATCTCTCTATTCTGTTTTTTTCTGTTTTAGTGATCTATATGTTAGGGTTTTTTTGTGTATTTTTAAAAAATATAAATTTCTGTTGACTTCAGAGAGAGGACAGGAAAGGGAGAGAGAGACAGAAACATCAGTAATAAGAGAGAGTCATTGATGGGCTGCCTCCAACATGCACCCTGCTGGGGACTAAGCCCAAAACCTAGGCATGTGCCCTGATCGGAAATTGAACCAAAATCTTCTGTATCATAGGTTGATGCTCAACTACTTAACCACACAGGCCAGGCTATGTGTCAGTTTTTATGTCACTATTGTGTTGTTTTAATTACTATAGCCTTGTTTTATAGTTTGATATCAGGTAGCATGATACCTCCAACTTTTTTTTCCTCCAGATTGCTATGGCTATTAGAGATTTTTTTGTTGTTCCATATAAATGCTTGAGTTATTGTTATAGTTTTGTGAAATATACCATTGGTATTTTCGTTAAGAATTGTATTGAATCTATAGATTGCTTTAGGTAGTATAGAAATTTTAATGATGTTAATTCTTCCTACATGCGCATGGTATATGCTTCCATTTATTTGTATCTTTTTCAATTTCTTTCTGCTGTGTCTTATCATTTTCTTAGTACAGGTCTCTTACCTCCTTGGTTAAATACATTCCTAGGTATTTTATATTTTTGATGCAATTGTAATAGGATTGTTTCCTTAGTTTCTCTATCTGATCGTTTATTATTGCTGTATAAAATGTAGCGTAAAAATGAAAGATTAGAAGCAGTGGAAAAAATGAACACTACAAGAAAAAAGAAAATTTTTGTGGATAAACTGGAGTTTCCTTGGTCTGTAGAAGAAAAGGAAGGGATGATGGGTTTTAGTTTTTCTGCCTGTAACAGATAATATATGACTAATAGTAATTCCTTAAGCAAGTAGAAAATGAGAAAAATTTATTAGTTTAATACATACATAACAAAAGAAAATTTCCTGAGCTGAATAAAGAGCTACATATGTAGATTTAAAATGATTTTCTTATATTATAATGCAAAGTTGATTTAAAAAAAGAATTCTGTTTGGACAAATCTTGGCAGAAATGCTTCAATTATAAAGAAAAAAAGTTTAATTTTTTTTAAATATATAGAAACAACAGTTAGGCTGGTCTTAGGCTTATTTGCAATTCTCAATAACAGAACACACCTAAACAATGATTACAGTGTAGTAAGGGAAAGTTTGTGCCCTAAAATTGTATAGTATTCAATCCAAGCCGTGTTATGTTTGAAAACAATGAGATAACACAAGATAAACAAGTTTAGGAATAGTAAAATGAATATAGGAACAAATAAACAAACAGTAACATTGATAGGCATAATGTCAACATAAATGAGAATAAAATTAATATTGAAAATTCAAAATTTATGTCATATATGAATAATATGATAAAGAATGAGCACTTAAATTTGTTAAACATATAAATAAATGTAAATATTTATTTAAAATCAACTTAAAAATTAAATACCAATCGACTTTTCATAAGTGAATACCATGTGATGAAAACAATATTAGAAATAGCAGTATTTTTTTCCCTAGCCAGTGTTGCTCAGTTGGTAAGAGTGTTCTCCCTATACTCTGAAAGGTCATGGGTTCAGTCTCCAGTGAGGCCTAGCACAGGAGGCAACTGATTAATGTTTCTCTCTCACATCAATATTTCTCTCTCTGTCTCCTTTCCCTTCTCTCTCAAAAACAAAACAAAATCCTTGTCCTCAGGTGAGGATAAAAAAACAAAATAATAGTATTTTTTATTTCTAAAATCTCAAATTATATCAACAAAAAACATGAAGTGGTTCAATAATGAAGTCTAAGTATAATAAGTTTATTGATTTTATTAAGGAGGGAATAAAAATATGCATTAGTTTTTCACTTGACCAACTGAATAAATTTGTTTTTATATTTGTGTTTTTCTTTTGTAGTATTCAAATTTAAGAGCAAATATCAATATAAACTCAGAATTTTAAAGTTACATGTATATTTTTAAATTATATTTCTGTGGCTTGTCTGAAAAAATGGTCTAGAAGCTATGACATCTCAACATCAGTGAACATTTCTATAAGCCAGATCTTGGTTTCTAAGTACCACACCCTACCACCAGAAGGAACAGTGGTCTCTTACAGAAACCAGATTCCATATCTGAGGCAGAGAAAGGGCACCTTGTGCCTGAAAGCTAAGAACCTGAAAGACTCAGAGATCAGTGTCAAAAGATACAAGATCTTTTTTTAAAGGTGTGTATAAACCCTTTAGAACTTTCTTATCTTTCTTTCTTTTAATTGATTTTAGAGAGAGAGAGGGAGAGAGAAGCATCAATCAGTTGTCTCCCACCTCTACCAGGTATGTGTCCTGACCAGGAATGGAACAGTGACCTTGAGGTGCACAGGACAATACTCCAACTAACTGAGCCACACCAGCCCTGCAAGAGACAAGATCTTCACTGGTCAGATCAAATATGGGTCAACTTAAGCTAAAAATGAACCTCCCAAACACCAACCGCTGAAATTTATTGTAGTGTACTATGTTAAAATCACTTGAGTCCACAGTAATAGGTGTCCCTATTGACCTTATTTGCCACTATAGAGGACTATCATAGCTGCTAAGGTGCCTCTCCTCCAAAGATGGCTTCCCTGTGAAAAATGCTTTCTGATACTCATGCCCTCTTGGTGTGGGTGCTGTCATCAGTCTCCATATCAGAACCAAAGCTTGGGTGGACTCCAACTGCCTCTATAAAGACTTAACAGTGGTACCCTGAAGAGGTGGTCTAGATGCTGACCACCCCTTGCCCTGGGTCTTTCCTCCCCAGCACTGGCCTTCTGCCTGCCTCATGCCTCTAGCTGTGCTGTTCTCTTGAATCCAAGAGTCTGTGATGGATTTTAGTTGACCTAAGTTAGCAGTGTCTATAATTAATTGGCATTTAGGGACAGGATTATGGGATTGGCTTGTGGTTGTCTCAGCCTGGACTTGTGTGCTCAGTACAGATCTGAGGGCAACACTAGGCTCATAGAATGATGCTGGGTGTGACTGGCTGTGTCTCAACCAGGAGCTGGCTCCATTTATGGGGACTCAGGACAAGTGATATCCCGTGTGAGACATGGACCTGGCAGATGATCACTCATGAAAGAATAGTCTTTAGGGAGAAAAAAATGAGAGCAAAGATTGGAGCCCTTTCCCGAACTTGGGAACTGGTGTACCAGACTCTGAGCCCTAGAGTTTGTCCAGGGAAAGGACTTTAATCTGTGGCCCCGCTGCCCACTCACCCCCACCCAGTGTGGCAGCCCTAGTCTCTAGCCATCTTAGACACATCTCTGACTTCTTCCAGGCAGGGAGGCAGACTGACTGAGCCCCCTGCCGCCACAGCTGCAGCTTCTTTATCACCCTGTAGGCCTTCACAGCTCCCCCCCCCCCCCCCCCCGCCAGGATCCGCTGTAGGGCCACTGAGGTGGATGGAGGCTGGGACACACCACCAGGTCTCAAAAGCATCCCCAGCATCAGTGATTTCTTGCCGGGCTGGCTGATGCTCACGCTCTTCCTGGGCTTAGAAGTCAGCTGGGGGCAGGGGCTCCTGCTCCAGCCTCTCCGCTACCTTTTCCTCTCTTTTCTGCCGGATTCTATACACTCGCTGCTTCTGGAATGCACCTTGGGCTGCTGGTCATCCTGGTTCTTGCTGAGGAACAGCAGGGGCTGGGCCTCTTGCTCCAAGCACTGGATGTAGACCCCACTGGACTCCCACTTCCTCTGCTTGAACTTGGGGAAGGCGATGTCTAGATCCGCTTCCCTTTCTGAAGGCTGCCTGGGCCTCTTTCTTCTTTTTCTTGTTACTGACCGGGGTTTTTCTTTTTCTGGCGGCTCCTCGTAATCTCACGGAGCTGGAAAGGAATTTCCTGTTCTTTCTGGTTCTTGGGCTTGCAATTCACCTTCTTCATTTTGTTGCATGGCCTGGGCCAAAGGCTGGAGCACTGCTTCCCCTGTAGCTGCAGCCTTGGACCCTATGGCTGCCTTGGGTCCCCAGGTCAGTCTGTACCGGGTGGGCCCGCTGCTCTGGCTCCAGGCTCCCACCACCTGCACACGCGGCAGTCCCTGTTTGTATGTTTTTGAAAAGATCATTATCACTACCATTAAAATATAGAATATATACCTAAAAATCTCAAATAAAACCTAATATACAGTAAATTCCTTAAAAAGAGACAAAATTCAAACACAAGAGTTCTAACATCAAGCCTCCTTTGTTTAAATGCAACAGTCAAGAACATCAACAACAAAAAATTGTATAGCTTCCATAGGTATCCATGCAAAAATCCTGACAAGAAATGGGTGGCATCTGGAATGGAACATCTGAGTGGGTGATCTAGAGAATCTTGAATCCCAAACTCTCTTTGAACCCTTATAGTTGGTAGATGTGATCTCTTTCTTTTTGTTAAAGAAACCACTTTTCAACTGGCAAAGACTTCAGCTGAGGCAGAAGCCTCACAAAAAGATGTCCAGACCTTTAAGGAGATCAGCCAGCTTCCTAGTGGCAGATTGATTCCGTTAAATCCCTTCTACCAATTAGATGGGAATGTCTTCTACCCCAGCTGTGGGTATGTCTTTTTTTGCTTCTCCTATCACTGCCATAAAATGGCTTACAAAATGCCAGATATACCACCATGGGATCCTTCAAAGTGCCCTGGACCAAGAGACTGGTTTCATGACAAAGAAATTGCAAAAACCAGTATAGGATCATAAGATCCACTCATGGTATCTCATTGCTCAGACAAATGGAATATTGGAGTAGCCTGTTAAAGGTTCACCTAATGGGTCTGCTTGAGGACAATACCTTGCAGATTGGACACCATCATCTATGTTGCAGTATGTGCAGCAAACTAATGGCTGACCTATGGAGCTATAATAACACTATTAGAATGCATCAGTCTAGGAACTCAGAGGGGGAAGCAGAATTGGCTCTACCCACTTGTAGAATATTATATTCTATATTAGATATTCTAGATCCCCAGGATGGAGTAGGGGTAGACACTTCCACTGGGATACAAAGTATGGGGTTTCTTTGAACTTGAAGCTATGACTACCATTAGGCCACTCTGGGCTGGGGGTAGTTTACCCTGATTGCCATGTAAAGGTTGCTGCTACAATGGAGCAGGGGTATTCAGTGAAATGTATCTTGTTGCTCCTGTGTCTGGTGACTTAATCAAATGAACATTTATAGCAACCATATCCCAGCAAGGACAAGGCAACTAAGGTCACAGATTTATCAGTGAACACCTGACCAGCAACCTAGAAGTAAGGAAAATGAAGTGTGAGTGGATGAGGGAAATGGTGAATAGTGATTATGGCCTTGGGACCAGATGCAGCAAAGGGAATTGCAACCTATAACTTATTGCACTAGTTTCCAGAAATCAGTTTTTGAAGAGATTAAGTTGGACGATAACCCTGAAAGGGACTCTAAGGCTGAATGAATTGATGAAAGGCATGGAGAGATCTGAGTAGTACAAGGGGGTGGCTATGTTGCTCCCTTTACTTCATATTCTCTTGCCATTTTTCCCTACTCTAGACACCTGTGCAACAACCAGGTCTACACAGGCTCCAACCAACTTCACCCAGGTGCAACCTTACAACACAACCAGCTTCACCCTTACAACACTGTGCTTTGAAATATCAGCCACATATCTCTTGCTTCCTGTCCTGGGGCTTCTCAGGCATTATTGTACGGGATGCTCAGGGGAACTAAATTAGCACTCATGCTCTGACAACCAGAAAATGCAGGAGGGCAAAAGTGGCAGAGAAACTTTTACAAAGAAGGGAAGGAAGCTGGTTAAGTGATGCTTTCTTCTTCTCATGGCCTGAACAGACAGTTCTAAGAACTATGCCATAAAGCTCAACAGAAGGACCCATGGGATCCCATAGGTATGCTCAACTTTACAAGGCATTGGTTTTCTTTCTTTTTATGTTCACTTTCTCTTCATGCTTGACATCTCATTGCCAGATAAACTACCTGCCCACAAATCCTTATCTTGGGCTCTGCTTTTAGACTAAGATGCTTTAACTGTAATAATTTTATTTAGAGACCATTACATTATACAATACAGCAGTTCTCAAGCTTTTCATTGTCAGGATCCCCTTTTACTCTTAAAAATTGATGACCCTCAATAAACTTTCTAATGTGGGTTATATATATTGATATTTACAACATTAGAAATGAAAACTTGAAATTTTTACATTTATTTATAAATTTATTGAAAATAACATTAGAAATCCATTTCATGTAAATATAAATAACATTTTTAATGAAAAAGAAACTATATTTTCTAAAACAAAACAAAACATTTGTAAGAAAAAATAGGACTGTGTTACATTTTTGCAATTTTCTTTAATGTCTGGCTAAAATAAAAGACTTTTGGAGTCCCATAGCTGCTACTGCTTTCAGCCTTTGTAATATATTTAGTTCAAGTAATTGATTAAAACAAAAACCACCACCACCCAGCCTCACAGAGGTATGTAATTGGAAAAGGAAGGGGTATTTTAAATTTGTTTTTGTTTGTTTGTTTTTTAGATAAGTGGGTATTTTTCTTTGATGTAACACCAATATTCAAGAAGTGTAATTTCTTTAAAGTTAGTTGTAATGTGGAATCTGCACTTTCATCAATAAATTTTTGTTCTCCATTACATTAAAATAGATTTCGTCTATCTTACCCTTGAGTTTATAGAAAATATATTGGTCATTGGACAATAGTGAGTCAATGAGTTATACAGATGTTTTAAATACTAACACATTTCATTATACAATATAAAAAACACACATTTGTTAAAAATCCACTGATCACATAAAAAAAACCAAGCCTTTAATAATTGGGAAGCTTTCAAGCTCAATGTGATATGTATGAGTTTTCTAAAATTTTAATTTTTTTTGAAAATTTCAGTTTAATCATTTAATTAGTTGTTTTTCTTAAAGTGACAGACTCACCTCATTCATTAACAAGAAAATGTTTGAAAAATAACCAGTTCTGGATAACTATAGTTTCAATTGTTCTTTTAAGTAAACATGGTGTTTCATAGAAAACTTGGATAGATCAGCTAACAATCACACAAGTATTTTTCTTTGAGACAACCTTCTTACTTCTGTGGGCAGCCAAGTGTTTTATGTGTACTTCCCATGTCACTACAGAGAATATTAGAAAGGCTGATTTTCCAAGGCTGAGATTAATAAGATTAATTATTTTTACTGCATTACCAAAAACATTCATATGTGAAACTGGCATTTTAAAAAATTGCGAGTGTGTGAAGGTGAAGGGACTACTGGTTTGTGTCACAGTGTTGACACAATTTTACCACCATTGCTTGTGCACAATCAGGTAAATGTTAACACAGTGAAAACAGGTTTGACTTCCCAGACTGCCTGAGGAATCCCAGCGATCCACAGGCCATATTTTGAGAACTACTGACCTGAAATATAGTCAGTTTTGTTTTCCCTTTCTCAAATTTTCTGAAAGCCCAGCAATTAAAACAAAACACACGTGTACACAACTATTTTTAGTGTAAGATCTAGTTATTTTGTCAACAAATTCTCCATTCAGCCATACTGGAGGAAAGGAAGGCCAAAGTTGTATATCTTTCAAAAACACAAATCTGATCATTTTACTCCCTTATATAAACCTGCATAAACCCTTCTTGAATTTTCTATAGTACTGAGGATACAATTAAAAAGCTTTAGATGACTTGTAGGGCTCTTTATGGGCTCCTGATGTCCTCAAAGCATATCTATTGCTGCTGTCTCTTGAAATCTCTGTTCTGGCCATAATTGATAGTACTTCTGATTGAATAACTCCTTTCCAGCTTCTAGGTGTCTCAAGCCTAATTCAGCTCTTCAGTGGTCCCTGTACTAAGATTGTGGCACAACTTACAGTGACTTGGGATTTCATGTTTAAGTATCCATTTTCTTCACTGCTCTATAAGTTTAGGGGGGCAGTGATGTTGTCTCTTGCTCTTGGTTATATTTTCACTGCCTTTCAAAATGCCTTGTTGAAGGAAACCTGACTTCTTCCATGTTGTGCATGGATGAAGAAAGTGGTACTGGGGACTGAGCTGAGAGCAAGGATGTAATATGCATCACTCAGATTCTATAATTTCTGGAATATTTATCATTATTAAATAAGTAATATATACTAATTTTAAATACAACAATAAATACATACATGATATATATGACAGTCACACAGAATTTAAATAATGTAATCATAATATATGGTGTCATGAAACTTGCTTTTCACACAATAATATATCTATATTATTTTATGTAAATTCTCCTTATTAATAAGAGCTGTCCAACATTCCTTTGATTTTATTCTATCATATTTAAAAATTAACTAGCTGCCTACTGATACCTCTGTAGGCAATTTCTAATTATTATACAGAAAGCATCAATGAGCATTTTTATGCACTTATTTTTGTGTCATTATGTGAATATTTCTACAGAGTAAATCCCTAAAAGTGAGACTTACCAAAATGTATGCACTCCAAAGAATCTGGAGCAATATGTATTTTTCTTAGGAGTGCTTTTTCCTATACTGTTATATCAATTTAAAATTTTCAAACTGATAAGTGAAAATGATATTTTATATTATTTTTATTTAGTTATTAATAGGTTGACTATTTTTTACTTTTTCTGTCATTTACATTCCTTCTTACCTGAATTGTCACTTCATACCTTAGTGTGTTCTTTTCCATTAGTCTTCTATGATAATTAAAAAAAATAAAATTTTATATTACAAATAACAACCTATTATCTGTTATATTTTTAAAATATTTTTATCAGTATATAAAATAGTCTTTTAGTTTAATTTACCATGTCCTCAATTTTACAGAAATTTAAAGTTTTAAAATAGTCAAACCTGTCAATATTTTGCTTTACGGTTGTGGTTTTCACGCCAGGCTTACAAAAGCTCCCAGCATCCAAGAGTGTCAAATGTCAAACATTCTCTTTTGTTTTCTTCACAGACAAGACTGTTGAATACATCCAGCTCACTGGTGTCAGAGCCAAGACAAGAAACCAAGAAGCTCATCTTCCCTTTTCCCATGCTGTGGTCACCTCACAATGTCTTGCTTACTAGAATGGCTGAAGCCAAGACAAGTCCCTAACCTTATCATATACTCTTATGATGACTTTCAGAGGCAAGCATGTCCTTCTGTGAGGATTGCCTTTGATTTTTTTTTTTTTTAGTTTGAAATTAAATAAAATAATTTGGGTGGGAGAAATAACATATAAGAGTTTTTTAACAACTTGAAAACATACTTACCTTTCTACCAAAAATCAGGCAAATAAGAGTGAACTAAATCAATATAAACTTGAATTTTTAACTTTTTAAAATAGTTCTTCTTGAGATTTTGAAGAAATCTTTAATTTTTTTGTTTCCATTTTCCTCCCTTAGTTCTGAAGTTCCTCATAAACTCAATAATTGGAAATAGCAATTTTCACCACCATCATTGTAATTAAGAATAATGTGATAATAGTTAAGATTATGAATCACTGGTTTAATGAATAGTAGTTATATTGCTCATTATTATGTTGATTGTTATGATTATTATTTTGGGTTTATGGACTATCCAGAAATGGCAAGTTTTTCCCCTCCCCCAAGATAATTATTATAAAGAATGACAATGATGTCAATAATAATACAACAACACATTTTAGTTTTTGGGGTACATACAGCTACTTTATAGGTAAGAATCCTTAAAATGCTCCTAGCATTTCTTTTAATGAAAGCAAGGTAGTACATGATGAGTGTTTCTTTGTACCTAAAGACCTTGTATACTAAAGCAAAAGGGCAGAAAGTTGTAAAAGTATAACATTAATTATTCAAATGTCTATTTATGAGCTGTTCTTTGTGATAAATAATGCAAGGAGTTAAAGACCAAAAGTATTCAGTTTCACATGTCTTATAGTGATAAGGGTGAAACAACAACAACAAAAAGCTGCAGAAGAGGAACAGTGTGACTGGTGAAGTGGGGTACACTGTGTAAAGTCCAATGATAATATGCTAAATGATATATAGAAAACAAAGTTCTTTAGCCCAATATTTTCACCCTTCTCTACCTTCCCAGGAAATTATGCATTTCTCCATGGTCCACGTGTGCTAATACAGACTTTTAAATTTTAATTTCTTTCAGAAATGGGTAACAGCAGTCTATTTCCTTGAAAATTCTGCCCAAGGGTTTGAATATATGTTCATATTTCACAACTTTAACAAAGAAGAATGCTATTATTATTATTAGAGCTGAATTAAAACATGTTGAGAAAATAAATATATTTTATTGAAAATCTAGCTCAGTTATTTTGTTTCAAGCTCAAAATATTGTAATGTTTAATATTACAGCTAGAATATCAATTTTTATTTAGATTTACACAGAAAATGAACAAAAAACAACAACACTAGAAGAAGATGAAAATTGCTCCAGTACAATATTTGAAGTATAAAACTATTAAATAAAGTAGAATGAACACTTTGGGAAAAAATCAAAACACTCTTTTTTTAATTACTAGCAAAAATGGTATAAAGGAGTCTCCCATGGAAGAATAATAATAGTTTATACCAGCACTGCATTTTATAGTTTACATGATCTCATTCATAACCCTCTAAGTTAGGTAGGGCAGGTATTATGCTCCTCAACCTGTGTGAGGAAGTCCCAGCATATGAGTAAATAAGGACTAAAACATAGTTGGTTGCTTTTTGGTCCACTCTTCCTTCCAACATAGTAACTGTGCTAGTCAGGGCATATACATGTATGTATATGTGTGCGTGTGTGTGTATCTATATCTATATATATAGATACACACACACATACACACATATGTACATATGAGACTTATTATGCGGAATTTGTTGGCTCATGCAATTATTGAGGCTGAGAAGCCCCATGATCTGCCATCTGCAAGCTGGAGGCCCAGGGAAGCTGATAGTGTCATTCTAGTCCAAGCCTGAAGGCCTAAGAACTAGGGGAGACAATGGTGTAGGTCCCAGTTCAAGTATAAAGGCTGAAGAACCAGGAACACTGATGTCCAAGGGCAGGAGAAGATGATGTCTTAGCTCAAGAAGAGAGAGAGAATCCACCCCTCCTCAGTTTTTTTGTTCTATTCAGACCTCAACAGATTAGATGACATCCACATTGGAGAGGGCAATCTCCTTTATTCAATGTACTAATTCAAATGATAATCTCAGAAACACCCTCACAGACACACCCAGAAATACTGTTTTACCAGCTATCTGGGCATCCCTTAGCTCAGTCAAGTTGGCATGTAAAATTAACCATCATGATAGCTCATTTCTATATACAAAAACTGTGTTCATTAAGAGTAGTGGACATTTACAGCATGGAATACTACGCAGCCATAAAGAAGAATCTCGTACCCTTTTGGACAGTATGGATGGACCTGGAGAATATTATGGTAAGTGAAATAAGCCAGGCAGAGAAAGACAAATATCACATGATCTCGCTTATGCATGGAATCTAAAGAACTTAATAAACTGATGAACAGAATAGATTCAATGACATGAAAGCATAGATGAGACTGATGAATGTCAGAGGAATGGAGGAGGGCAGGTGGGTGGAGGGGGAGAGAGTAACCAAAGAATTTATGTGCATATACGCACAACCCAAGAACATGGACAATGGTGGGGAGAGGGACTGGGGAGGAGGAAGGAACGGGGTGGAACGGGTCATTGGGGAGAAAAAGGACATCTGTACTATTTTAAACAATAAAATTAAAAAAAAAAAAAAAAAAGAATTACTAACCTATGTGATAAACTTGAAGAAAGAAAAAAAAAGAGTAGTTGACACATAGTCAGCACTTACTATGTGCCAGCCACTGTTCTAATTACTTTACATATATTAACTTTTTCAAGTCTCACAACAACCATACAAGGCACATTATCATTTTTGCATGTGAGAAAATTCTGGCCTACAAAGTTAAATAACCAAAGTCACACAAGTAATAATTGTTGGAACCAGAATTTAAAGGCGCAAAGTTCCACTCTGCTGCTGATGAATTCTCAATACCTAGTACGATATCTAACACATAACTGGCATAAGATAAATATTTAATGAATAAATTAACAAGTGATAGAAATCACTTGATGATGGTGTTTATTGCTGACAGCATGTTTTAGTAAACATGTGACTCTATTTCATATTATTCTGTGTGTTCTTCATTTATTTATCCATTCACCAACAGATATTTTTCAAATACTTCCCACATTTGGGAACTGTGCAAGGCATGAAAAATATACAAGTAAACAAAAATGATGCAGTTTTTCTTTTCATGGAGCAGAAAACACTCAATATTCAAACATATATTCAGTTATAAATTCTTAGATGCATAATGAAGAAAATGTTTAAAAATAAAATTGGCCACATAGTATGGGAGAAGCGGGCAGTTGAGAAAAGATTTGGTGGAGGGAGGTGACATTTTATCTGACACATGAATAGACAAACTCACAAGGCATATAAGGTGGAGATACTGCAGGTGAAGGGCATTTGAGAAGATTTCAAAGCAGGAAAAATCTGTACTTTCAGGAGAATTTAAAAAAGTCATTGTGACTGAAGCTAAGGAACAAGGGGCCTTGGTGGTCCATGGAAGAATACATGGAACCTTGAAGAATCCAAAGTTGATCTTAAATGGAAGAATTGGCTCCAGAAGTTCTTATTCAGGGGAGTTATGTAATTCAATGTGCATTTTATAATTTATATTTATTTATTATTGAATTTATAGGAGTGACATTAGTTAATAAAATGATATAGGTTTCAGGTATACAATTTTATAATACGTCAATTGTATATTGTACAATGTGCACTTTAAAACACCATTTTTCTTAGTTAGCTCAGAGGTAGTAAGTCTCCTGACCTCAGTTTTTATAAATCTGTAAGCACTTTTTCTAAAGACACAGTTCCAGCAACTAAATGTTACTTAAATGTTTTACATTATAACACTTTCTCAAACCACAAAGACTGTAAAGTCTCTAATACAAGAACTTTTTTCAATTACAGTTTACATTAAATAATACTTTCTATTAGTTTCAGATGTATTGCACAAGGGTTAGACAATCATATACTTTACAAAGTGTTGCCCCGGTATTTCCAGTACCCATCTGGCACCATACATGGTTATAACAATGTTATTGACTATATTTTCTATGCTGCACTTTATATCTGCATGGCTATTTTGTCACTACCAATATGTACTTCTCAATCTCTTCATCTTTGTTCACCAAATCCCTCCCTCCCAGCAACCATCAGTCTGTTCTCTATACCTAAGAGTTTGTTTCTGTTTTTTGTTTGTTTGTTTATATTGTTCTTTGGATTCCACATATAAGTGAAATCATATAATATTTGCCTATCTCTGACTGACTTATTTCATTTAGCATAATGTCTTCGGGACACATCCATGCTGTTGCAAATGGAATATTTCATTCTTCTTTATGCTGAGTAATATTCCATTGTATATAAGTACTAATGCTTTTTTATCCACTCATCTGAAATGAGCACTTGGGGAGGGAAAATGGCAGCACTGTAAGAAACAGCAGAGTGCCCCCGCTCCCAGGCATGGATTTGAAATCCTATGTAGCCAGCTTGGAAAAACCAGAGAAACATACCTGAGTGGATGGAGTGCGAGTAGAGAGCACTGAAGAAACATCACAAAGCCCAACAAGAGAGGGGGGCATAGGAATGGGGAGTACCCCCTGAAGCCTGTGCTGCTCTCCAAACCTGGAGGCTTGGAGGTTGCAAAGCTCCTTCCCCTTGGGAGTGCAGACTGGTATCCAAAAGCGAGGATCTCATGCCTGGAGCATGTAAGAGGAGAAGGAGCACACTGCATGGAAGGCAGAGGGACCCAGGGAAGAGGTGAGTGACAAGGAAGGGACAGTGCCTTCCTAGGAAACAAAGCCTCTAATAGCAGACAGTGCCTTCCTAGTGAAACAAAGCATCTAGTGGCAGCTGAAACCGGAGTCTAGTGCTCAGAGTGCCGACCATAGGAAAGGCTGTCACAAAGTGTGTGGCACCCAAGTGGTAAGGGAAGAAGACTGCACTGAACAGCTGCACATGGGGACCCTCTACCTCCCTGTAAGGCATTGTGTTGAGCCCCAGAAAGCACTGAATCTGCCTGGCCTGGGGGAGGGGAGGAGCCCTCCCCACTGAGCTCCAGTGCAGAGAGTCTGGAATCCGTGAATAGCCCTGAGGGGTGCCAAGGTGGTGTGTAAAGCTGCCCCAGCTTTGCTGAGAGCAGCAGTGCGGAGAACTGCGTGGAGCTGACTTTGGGTCTCCTCCCACTGGATGCCTTGGCGGGACATTGAAGGTCAGACTCTCTGCCTGTGTGTTGCTTTGTGCCTGTATGAGTTTGATCCTTAAACTGGCTCCCAATTTCCCGGCATGCACTGCACAGACACAAGCTGAGGCTCAGATTGGGGTCTGCACTGCAGATGGTCTGAGGGGTGGGCCTGGGGTGACCAGCCAACCAGAGCTGGGAAGGGAGGGGCAAAGCCCACCTGCCTCCCCAACAGCCAGTAGCACTGCCCCCAACAGGAAAGGGGCTGGTCCAGCTCAGTGAGGCCCCAGACACACCCACGGGGCACAGTCTTGAGGGGGAAGGGAGAGCAATTCACAGGAGAGCATTACAAGAATAACACTCTCAGGGACTGTTGTTTGGGAACTGGATGAAATGCTAAAAATCCCTGCTGGGAGCTGGGCAGGCAAAGGGCTCACCAGAATGTTTTTTTAAACAAATACACTGAGCCCAGGCTGCTGAAACAGCCCATACAGAAGAGGCAACAGGCTGAAATCAACCTGAAACTGCAGCAGGCCAGTACATGGGTAACAAGAATCAAAAGACAGAGTAGGGAATGAGGAGCTGGCTGTGGAGAGGAGATTAACTCCCACACAGTGAGTGCCTGACAGCAAAACCTCTAAGTAAGGGGAATGATACCCTGTGCTACACTAGCCATCCTGCACCCTAAAGACTCTACAGAAGACTCTGGTGTAAGACTAGGCAACTACAAGTTTGCAAAATAGCTGATAAGAGGAGGTGGTTCATGGAGCCTCAGATCAACCATCTACCTAAGGACACCAGAGACAAACCTAGACGACTCCTCACATTGGCTGATGCACAAGTACCTCCCAGGAGAACTGAGATCAGCATACAAAACAGTGAATCTCAGATAACATAAGCTGCCCAGAAGAAACTCTCCTGATTGTCTTTTTTTTCCTATTCTTTTTGTTTTGTTGGGTTTTGGTTTTGGTATTTTTTGTTTGTTTGCTTTTGTTGTGTGTGTGTGTGTTTGTTTGTTTTTTCCCTTTTTTACTAAAGAAGAAGAGAAAGGGGAGAAAATTTGTTGTTGTTGTTTTTTTAATTTTATAATAATTAAAAAAAATTTTTTTTAAAAAACATTTTAAATTAAATATTTTTCTTTTTTTATAAAAGAATTTTGTCTTGCTTAGCTTGTTTTTAATTTTGTTTTGTTTATTTGCTGTTTTTCATTTTATCCTTGCTTCTACTATCAAGACTTTCATGATATCCCTGCTTAATGACTGGGACTTTATCATTATAACCAAGTTTACTGCTTTCCTCTATAGTTTCCACCAAATCTCTTACTGGACTCCCTTCCTGCCTGGGCTATATCTCTCTCTCTCCTCTTGATCCATTGTCATAACTTTGTTTTCTTTTTCTTTTTTCTTTTTCTACTTTTCTTTCATTCTTTTGTTATCCTCCCTTCTGTCTTTCCGTTTTTTTGGTTTTTTTTTGTTCGATTGTAAGTTTCTCTTATTCTCTTTATTGTATTTATATTTTCTCATTTTCAAGTATTATCCTATTCCTATTCTCTCCCTTAATTTTTTGCTGGCCCTTCTTTCAGAATCTTTTCTCTGCTTCTGTTATCCCCCAGTAGTTTCTCTATTTTTTACATTTTAAAAAACACATATCTTTATTGATTTCAGAGGGAGGAAAGGAAGGAGGAGAGAGAGAGATAGAAACATCAATGATGAAAGAGTCATTGAATGGCTGCCCAGCCAGCAATCAGGGCATGTGCCCTGACCGAGAATTGAACTGCAATCTCCTGGAACCTACATCAATGCTGAACCATTGAGCCATGCCTGGCCAGGCTATTTTTTACATTTCAGTTTACTATTATTTTATAAATTTTCAGCACTATTAACAATACACATCAAGCATTACTTTTCTTTCAGTTTCTTTTTTTTAAGCTCTTTTTTTTGTGTGTGTTCTCCCTTCACTTTCCCAGTTGTATTTTCACGTGGGTTGTTTTCATTGTGACTGTCAAGATATTTTGTAAGATAGCTCTTGTTTCCTGGAAGTTTAGTTGTGTATTGTCCTGCCTTGCCAGAACCCGTACAACAGCTTACACTATGAGGTTGGGGCTGAGACACAGTTACACAACAAGGGAGGAGGGTCCTCCAAAAGACTGATTAATGACAATCTAGACCCAACCACAACAGGAGAACATAAAGAAACCACAAAAGGGACACCCACAAGAGGGACACATCTAGAGCAACGAGCTCAGAAGTACAAGGAAAACACACCTCTGAGCTCCACTGGACCCACAAGACAAAATCCCATCCAACAAGACTGGGACACAGCAAATATATCTAATATATAGATACAAGCACTAAGACCTACCAAAATGGGGAGACAAAGAAACAACCCCAAATTAAATAAAAGGAAACACCACCAGAAGAAGTCTTTGATGAGATGGAGTTAAGCAAGCTATGAGATACAGACTTCAGAGTATTGATGATGAAGATGTTCAAGGAACTTAAAGAGAAAAACAAGGCAACAGAGGATCAGGTAGAGGAATTTAGGGAAAACATGAAAAAAGATATACATAAGAAACAAAAATCAGACAGAAATAAAGAATGCAGTATCTGATAGCAAGAACACACTGGAAGGAATTAGAAGCAGGCTCAATGAAACAGAGGATAGAATAAGTGACTTAGAAGACAAGGTAGACAAAACCACTCAATCAGAGCAGCAAAAGGAAAAAAATACTTAAAAAGCATGAGGACAGTCTAAGGGAACTTTGGTACAATATGAGGTGAAACAACATTCGCATTATAGGAGTGCCAGAGGAGGAGGAAAAAGAGCAAGAGATAGAGAACTTGGTGAAGAAAATAATGATAGAAAACTTCCCTAGGCAGGTGAGGGAGAAAGCCATACAAATTCAGGAAGCACAGAGGGTTCCAAACAAAGACTCAAAGAGACCCCCTCCAAGAAACATCATAATTAAAATGGCAAATGGCAAGGACAAAAGGAATATTAAGGGCTGCAAGAGAGAGACAAGCAGTGACCTACAAGGGAACCCCCATAAGGCTGAGAGCTGATTTCTCAACAGGAAGTCTTCAGTCCAGAAGGGAGTGGCATGAAATTCTCAAAGTAATGAAAGGCAAGAATATGCAACCAAGACTGCTTTATCCAGCTAAGCTAGCGTTTAAAATTGAAGGTGAAATAAAGAGCTTTCCAGAGAAAGAAAGGCTAAGGGAATTCAGTACCTCCAAACCAGCATTGCAAGAAATGCTAAAACGGAGTGCTTTAAGAAAAAGAAGGAATAGTGAGAGAAAGGTACATCAGCATAAAGGGAAAAAATGGCATTAAATAAGTTTATATCAATAGTAACCTTAAATGTAAATGGAATAAATGGTCCAATCAAAAGACATAGGGTAGCTGAATGGATAAGAAAACAGGACCCATATATATGCTGTCTACAAGAGACACACCTGAGAGCAAAAGACTCACACAGGCTAAAAGTGAAGGGATGGAGTAAAATATTCCATACAAATGGAAAGGAAAAGAAAGCTGGAGTAGCAACTCTTATTTCTGACAAAATAAACTTCAAAATAAAGACCATACGAAAGACAAAGATGGTCACTACATAATACTAAAGGGATCAATCCAACAGGAGGAAATAACCCTTATAAACATTTATGCACCCAAAATAGGAGCACATAAATATCTAAAGAATTTCTTGGAGGACTTTAAGGGGGCGATTGACAGCAACAAAATCATAGTGGGGGACTTTAACACTCCACTGTCAGCATTGGACAGATCATAAGACCAAAAATCAACAGGGAAATGCAGACCTTAAATGACTCACTAGACCTAGTGGATTTAATTGACATTTATAGAACACTTCACCCCAAAGAAGCAGAATACACATTCTTCTCAAGTGCACATGGAACATTCTCAAAAATGGACCACATGTTAGGACACATGGCAAGTCTCTACAAATATAAGAATACTGAAATCATATTAAACATCTTCTCGGATCACAATGCCAAGAAACTAGAAATGAACCACTAAAAAAAACCCTCAAAAATATTGAAACACATGGAGGCTAAATATCATGTTATTAAACAATGAATGGGTTACCAATGAGATCAAGGAAGAAATCAAACAATTCATAGAAAGTAAAGAAAATGAACAATCAACAATCTAAAATCTATGGGACACAGCGAAAGCAGTCTTGAGAGGAAAATTCATAGCATTACAGGCCTATCTCAAGAAACAAGAAAAGATGTAATGAACTATCTAACACAACAACTAAAAGAAGTAGAATGAGAACAGCAGCAAAAACCCCAAGGAAATCGAAGGAAGGAAAAAATAAAAATCATAGCAGAAATTAATGACACAGAGAACAAAAACAAAAAAAACAATGAATCTAAGAGCTGGTTCTTTGAAAAGATAAATAAGATTGATGCACCTTTAGCCAGATTCACTAAGAAACAAAGCGAGAGGACCCAAATAAGTAAAATCAGAAATGAAAGAGGTGATATAACTGACCCAACAGAAATACAAATAATTGTAAGAAAATACTATGAACAACTATATGTCAACAAATTGGACAACATGGGGGAAATGGACAAGTTCCTAGAAACATACAACTTCCCAAAGCTCAATCAAGAAGAGGCAGAAAACCTAAATAGGCCAATAAAAACTAATGAAATTAAAGCAGTAATCAAAAAAACTCCCAGCAAACAAAAGTCCTAGACCAGATGAATTTACAGGCGCATTTTACCAAACATCCAAAGAAGAATTAACACCTGTTCTATTCAAACTATTCCAGAAAATTCAAGAGGAGGAAAAACTGCCAAACTCTTTTTATGAGACCAGCATCATCCTAATCCCAAAGCCAGATAAAGACACTACAAAGAAAGAAAATTACAGGCCAATATTCCTGATGAACATAGATGCTAAAATCCTCACTAAAATAGTAGCAAACCAGATCCAGCAATACACTAAAAAGATCATACATCATGTTCAAATGGGATTTATTCTGGGGATGCAAGTCTGGTATAACATCCACAAATCAATAAATGTGATACACCACATAAACAAAACAAAGGACAAAAATCATATAATCATATCAATAGACACAGAAAAAGCATTGGACAAAATCCAGCATCCATTTCTGATAAAAACTCTCAGCAAAGTGGGACTAGAGGGATCATACCTCAACATAATAAAGGCCATATATTGCAGTCCTCCAGCCTGCATTATACTCAATAGGAAAACTAAAACCATTTCCCTTAAAAACAGAAACAGGACAGGGATGTCCACTTTCACCACTCTTATTCAACATAGTACTGGAAGTCCTCGCCATAGCCATCAGACAGGAAGAAAACATAAAAGGTATCCAAATTGGAAAGGAAGAAGTAAAACCTTCATTATTTGAAGATGACATGATATTGTACATAGAAAACCCTGAAGGCTGCATCAAAGTACTACTATGTGGGGAGCCGCTGTGGCCCCAGGCATGGAGGAGCTGCCTGGGTGAGCTGCAGAAGTGCTCCCCTGCTCCCTGGGAGATGTGGGTGAGCTGCTGTGGCCCCAGGCACAGAGGAGCTGCTTGGGTGAGCTGCTGATGTGCTCCCCTGCTCCCAGGGAGATGTGGATGAGCTGCTGTGGCCCCAGGCACAGAGGAGCTGCCTGGGTGAGCTGCAGATGTGCTCTCCTGCTCCCTGACCCAGTCCTTGAGGCACCAAAGCAATACTAATTTAGCTTGCACCCATAAATTCTAAAAAGGCTAATTAGGAAGCTGGCCCCGGCCTGAAGGGTTAAGGGATAGTTAAGCCACATACCAAGCCAAGGACTCAATCCTCCCCAAAAGTTCCCATTAGAAGCCAAGATAAAGATAGTTACCAAGGTCTGAGCTCCTGCAGGAGGCAGGGTGTTTACTCTGAAAGAGCATTCGTAGGGCCTTGAAGGAATTACTTTGTATCAGGCAAGGGGAAGGAATGCCGGGCGGGGTGCTATTCAGCACAATCAACACTGCCTGTATATATGAGCTGAGAAAATAAACTCGGGGCTGCGGCAGTCACCAGCTGCAGTCCTCCCGATCCCATCTTTTTTGTGTCTGTCTTTTCTTCATCTTCACCCCTTCCTCAGGACAGTTCGACTCTGCCAGCGGGCTCCGGCACTACTAGATTTGATAAACAAATTCGGCAAGGTAGCTGGATACAAAATCAACACCTGGAAATCAATGGCATTCTTATACCCCAACAATGAACTTTCAAAGAGAGAAAGTAAAAAAACAATACCATTTACCATTGCAACTAAAAAAATAAGATACCTAGGAATAAACTTAACCAAGGATGTAAAAGACTTGTAACCAGAAAACTATGTGACACTGAAAAAAGAAATAGAAGAAGATTTAAACAAGTGGAAGAATATACCATGCTCATGGATTGGAAGAATTAATATTAAAATGTCCATACTACCTAAAGCAATTAATAAGTTCAATGCAATTTGTATTAAAATACCAACAGTATATTTCAGGGGCCTAGAACAAAGATTTCAAAAATTTATATGGAACCAAAAAAGACACTGAATAGCTGCAGCCATCTTGAGAAAAAAGAACAGAGTGGGAGGGATCACATTATCGGATTTAAAAGTGTATTGCACAGCCATTGTAATCAAAATGGCCTGGTAGTGGTACAACAACAGGCATATAGATCAATGGAACAGAACAGAGACCCCAGAAATAGAACCATGCCATTATGGTCAGTTAATATTTGACAAAGGAGGCAAGAGCATCCAATGGAGTAAAGACAGTTTCTTTAATTAATGATGCTGGGAAAATTGGACAGATACATGCAAAAAAATGAAACTAGACCATCAACTTTCACCATACACAAAAATAAATTCAAAATGGATAAAAGACTTAAATGTAAGTCACTAAACCATAAAAATCCTGGAAGAAAACAGGCAGTAAAGTCACAGACATGCCACATAGTGCAATTGTCACTGATACATCTCCTAGGGCAAGAGAAACAAAAGAAACAATAAACATATGGGATTACATCAAACTAAAAAGCTTCTGCACAGCAATACAGCCTCAAAATTATAGAGGAACCACATGCTCTGGGAAAACATATTTGCCAAGGATATCTCTGATAAGGAGCTAATTTCCAAAGTGTAAAAAGAACTCATTTTACTCAGCAAGAGGAAGACAAACAACCCAAGTGAGAAATGGGCAAAGGACCTCAATAGACACTTCTCCAAAGAAAACATACAGATGGCCAAGAGACATATGAGAAAATACTCAATGTTGCTAATTATCAGAGAGATGCAAATTAAAACCACAATGAGGTATCACTTCACGCCTATAAGAATGGCTACCATCAACACATCAACAAATGACATGTTCTGGTGAGAATGTAGAGAAAGGGAAACCCTGGTACACCGCTGGTGGGAATGCAGACTGGCGCAACCACTATGGAAAACAATATGGAGGTTCCTCAAAAAATTAAAAATGTAGCTGCCTTTTGACCCAGTGATTCCACTCCTAGGAATGTATCCTAGGAATCCTGAAACACTAATCAGAAAGAATATATGTACCCCTATGTTCATAGCAGCACAGTTTACAAAAGCTAAGGCCTGGAAACAGCCCAGTTGTCCATCAGTAGGTGAGTGGATAAAAAAGCTGTGGAACATATATACCATGGAATACTATGCAGCTGTAAAGAAAAAGAATCTCATACTCTTTGGGAAAGCATGGATGGACCTGGAGAAAATTATGCTAAGTGAAATAAGCCAGGCAGAGAAAGACAAACATCACATGATTTTACTTATATATCAAATCTATAGAACTTAATAAAGTGATGAACAGAATAGATTCAATGACATGGAAGCATAGATCAGACTGATGAATGTCAGAGGAATGGAAGAGGGTGGTAGGTGGAGGGGGAGAGAGCAGCCAAAGAATTTATATGCATATATGCACAACCCAAGGACACAGACAATGGTGAGCAGAGGGACTGGGGAGGGGGATGGAAGGGGGTGGAACGGGTCGTTGGGGAGAAAAAAGGACATCTGTAATATTTTAAACAAAAATTAAAGTAAAATAAATAAATAAAAATAAAATGGGCACTTTGTTGCTTCCATCACTTTCTTACTGAAAATAAAGTTGCAATGAACATAAGGGTCCATATATACTTTCAAATTAGTGTTTTGGGGTGTTTTTGATATATACCCAGAAGTGGAATCACTGGGTCATAAAGAATTTCCATTTTTAATTTTTTGAGAACCCTCTGTACTATTTTCCATAGTAGCTGCAACAGTTTGCATTCCCTCCAACAGTGCACCAGAGTTCCCTTTTCTCCATATCCTCACCAGTGTTTGTTTGTTGATTTCTTGATAATTAGCCATTATTTATGTCCTTTTTGGAGAAGTGTCTATTCAGTTCCCCTGTCCATTTGTTGTTTTTATCTTTTTTTGTGTTGAGGTGTATGAGTTCTTTATAAATTTTTGATATTAACACTTTATTGATGTATCATTGGTGAATATGTTCTCCCATTCAGGAGGTTGTCCTTTCATTTCGCTTATGGTTTCCTTTGCTGTACAAAAACTCGTCAGTTTGATATGCCCCAATTTGTATATTTTAAAGTTTGTTTCTCTTGCCCAAGGAAATATGTGAAAAGTAATATGTGTGGGTATATTTCTGGTCTCTCAATTCTATTCCATTGATCTATATGTCTGTTTTTATGTCAGTACTATGGTGTTTTGATTACTATAGTCTTGTAGTATGGTTTGATATCAGGTAGCACAATACTCCCAACTTTTTTCTTTTTTCTCAAGATTACTGTGTCTATTCAAGGTTTTTGTGGTTCCATATAAATTTTTGGGTTATTCTAGTTCTGTGAAATATACCATTGGTATTTTTATAAGAATTGTTTTGAATCTGTAGATTGCTTTATGTAGTATAGACATTTTAATAATGTTAATTTCTCCTCTGTGAGCATGGTATATGCTTCCATTTATTGTATCTTTTCCAAATTTTCTTCTGTGTCCTATTGTTTTCTTACCTCCTTGATTAGATATATTTCTAGATATTATATTTTTGATGCATTTGTAATAAGATTGTTTTCTTAGTTTTCTTTTCTGATAGTTTATTATTGCCGTATAAAAATGCAAGTGATTTCTGAGTATTCATTTTGTATCCTGCTACTCTACTGAATTCATGTATCAGTTCTAGTACTTTTTAGGTGGCATCTTTAGAGATCTCTATATACAGAATCATGTCTTTTGCAAATAATGACAGTTTTACTTTTGCCTTTCCAATTTGGATGTCTTTTATTTCTTCTTCTTGTCTGATTGCAGTGGCCATGACCTCCAATACTATCTTGAGTAATAGTGGTGAAAGTGGACATCCCTATCTTGTTCCTAATCTTAAGGAAAAAGTGTATAGTGTTTCCCCATATAGTACGATATTAGCTGTGGGCTTGTCATATATGGCCTTTGTTATGTTGAGGTATGTTTCCTCTATTCCCACTTTGCTAAGAGTTTTTATCATAAATGGGTACTGGATTTTGTTGAATGTTTTTTCTGCATCTATTGATATAATCATATGATTTTTATCCTTTGTTTTGTTTATGTGACATCACATTAATTTATCTGTGGATATTGCACCAACCTTGCATCCCAAGAATAAATCCCACTGGATCATGTTATATCATCTTTCAAATGTATTGCTGGATTGAGTTGGCTAATGTTTTTTTGAGGATTTTTGGCTCTATGTTCATCAGGGATATAGGTCTATAATTTTCTTTCTCTGTAGTGTTTTTATGTTTCATTTTAAATTGAATTTATTAGCATGACATTGGTTAATAAACTTATATAGGTTTCAGGTGTACAAGTCTATAATACATCATCTGCATATTATATTGTGCACTCACTACCCCCATTCGAGTCTCCTTCCGTCACCATTTATCCTCCCTATACCCTCTTCTACCTCCCTTCACCCCTTTTCCCTCTGGTAATCACCATGTCTGTTTTTGAAATTAAGCTAATTATGGCCTCATAAAATGAGCTTGAGAGTGTTCTCTTTACTTGGAATTTCAGAATAGTTTGAATAGAGTAGGCGTTAATAATTCTTTGAATGTTTGCTGCAATTCACCTGTGAAGGCGTCTGGTTCATTTTTGTTTCTGGGAAGTTATTTTATTATTATTTTTTATTTCATTTGTTGCTACTGGTCTGTTAGGATTTTCTGTTTCTTCTTTATTCAGTTTGGGAAGATTGTATGTTTTTAGTAATTTTTCCATTTCTTCCAGATTTTCCAGTTTGTTGGCATACAGTTGTTCATAATATTTTCTTATAATTCTTTGTATTTTTGTCATGTCAGTTGTTACTTCTCCTCTTTTATTTCTGATTTTATTTATTTGGGTCCAGTGTCTTTTTTTCTTGGTGAGTCTGGTTAAAGGTTTGTCAGTCTTATTTATCTTCTCAAAAAACTGGCTTTTGGTTTCATTGGCATTTGTATTATTTTTCAGACTATTTTTTAAATTTTTGCTCTGATTTTTATTATTTCTTTCCTTCTATTTACCTTGACTGTGTTTATTGTATTTTTGTAGTTCCTTTAATGTTGGTTAAATTTTTTGAGATTTTTTTTTTCTTCTTGAGTTAGGCTTGTAATGCTGTGAATTTCCATCTTAGAAGTGCCTTTGCTGTGTCCTATATATATTGTGGTGTGTTTTTGTGTTTTTTTTCCATTTTAATTTATCTCAAGCTACCTTTTTAAAAAATCTCATTGTTAACCCATTTATTTAGTATGTTAATTAACTTCCATGTGTATGTGTGGTTTTTATTTTTTATTTTCTGTAATTGATTTGTAGTTGCATATTATTGTGGTAAGAGAAGTGCTTGATATGATTTCAATCTTCTTAAATTTATTTTGACTGGTGTGTCCTGACATATAGTCTATCCTAGAAAATGGTCCATGTGCATTTGAAAAAATTGTACACTCTGCTGCTTTGGAATGAAATGCTCTGAAAATATTAATTAAATCTATATGGTGTAGTGTGTCATTTAAGGCCACTGTTTTCTTGTTGCATTTCTCCCTGGAAGATCTATCCATTGATGTCAATTTGGTGCTAAAATTCCTTACTATAAAATAAAATCTACCAGTATAACTATATTATTGTTGATGTCTTCCTTTATGTCTATCAAGAATTGCTTTATATATTTAGGTGCTCCTATGTTGGGTGCATAAATGTTTACAAGGGTTATATCCTCTTGTTGGACTTATCTTTTTATCATTATATACTGTCCTTCTTTGTCTCTTCTTACAGCCTTTAAAACCTATTTTGTCTGATATGAGTACTGCTACCCCAGCCTTTTTTCCCATTCCTATTTGTATGAAATATCTTTCTCTATTTTTATACTTTCAGTCTATGTGTGGCTATTGTTCTGAGGTGGGTCTCTTATATACAGCATGTATTTGGGTTTTCTTTTTCTTTTTTTTTGGTCTTTTTTTAATATATCTTTATTGATTTCAGAGAAAGGAAAAGAGAGGGAGAGAGAGAGATAGAAACATCAATGATGAGAGAGAGTCATCGATCAAACCTGCAACCCGGGCATGTGCCCTGACCGGGAGTCAAACCCCAATCGCCTGGATCCCAGGTCCATGCTCAACCCCTGAGCCACGCCCGGCCGGGCTGGGTTTTCTTTTTCTACCCATTCATCTACCCTATGTCTTTTGATTGGAGTATTTAATCCATTTACATTTAAAATGATTATTTATTGCCATTTTATTCTTTATAAGTATGTCCTTCTTTTTAAAAAAATATGTTTTCTTTGATTTTAGAGAGAGAGGATGGGAGAGGGAGAGATATAGAAGCATCAATGATGAGAGAGAGTCATTGATGGGCTGCCTCCTGCACACTCCCTACTGGGGAAAAGCCCACAACCTCGGGATGTTCCCTGATTGAGAATCAAACCGTGACCTGGTTTATAAGGCAAGGTTCAACCACTGAGCCATGCCAGCCAGGTAAGTATGTTCCTCTTTTATTATTTTTTTTTTTGTTTTTATTCTTAATGAAATCCCTTTAACATTTTGTAATACTGCTTTGGTGGTAGTGAGCTCCTTTAGCTTTTTTGTGCCTGGGAAGCTCTGTACTTCTCCTTCAATTTTAAATGATAGCCTTGCTTGGTTGTAGGTCCTTGTTTTTTATCACTTTGAAAATGCCATGCCAATGTCTTCTGGCCTGAAATGTTTCTGTTCAGAAATTTGCTAAAAGTCTTATGGAAGCCCTCTTGTAGATAACGATTTATCTTTCTCTTGCCGTTTTTGATATTCTGTTCTTGTCTTTAATCTTTGGTATTTTAATTATGATGAGTCTTGTTGTGAGCTTTCTTGGTTCATCTTTTTGGGACTCTCTGTGCTTCTTGGATTTGTGTGTGTGTGTATGTGTTTTCATCAGGTTAGAGAAATTTTCAGTCATTCTTCCTTCAAATATGTTCTCAATCCCTTGTTCTGTGGTAAGGATGTTGTTAAGTTTCATGGTGACCCAAAGTTCTCTTAAACTTTTCGAATTTTTAACAATTTTTTTTTTCTATTTGCTGCTCTAATTGAATGTTTTCTTCTACCTTGTGTTCCAAATGATTTGATCCTCTGCTTTATATATTGATTCCTTATAGTGTATTCTTCATTTCAAATATTTTATTTGTCATTTTTAGCTCTTTTAAAATGATTTTTATGTCCTTTTTATGCTTACTATCTTTTTTGACATTCTTACTGAGTTTATTCTTCCCCTAAGTTTCTTGAGCATCCTTATAATTATTGTTTTGAACTTTGTATCTGGTAGATTGCTTGCATGTATTTCATTTAGTTCTTTTTCTGGGGATTTTTCCTGTTCTTCATTTGGGGCATATTACCTTGTCTTTCTATTTTGGCTGCCTCTCTGTATCTCTTTCTGTGTATTAGGTAGATTTGTTATGTTTCCCAGTCTTAGTATGTTGGTCTTATGTAAAACATGCTCTGTGGGGCTCAGTAGCACAGCCTCCTTGATCACAAGAGCTAGATGCTTCAGGATTGTCTCTTATGTGGGTTATGTTAGACTTCCTGTTGTAGTTGAGTCCTAGTTGCTGTGGACTTGTCTGTTTATGGATTCAACCCTCAGACTAGTTGAATCTGAGGATCAATTTCAACCACAAGCTGCTGTGTATGTGCGTGCCCCCAAAAGAGAAAATTGCCTTAGCTGGTTGTATCTGGTGCCTGCTGAGATCTCCCTTGGGGTATGTTACCTGTGAAACTAATTGTCTCATTCTCTAATGTGATCTAATGCCCACCATGGGATGTATTGGTTCTGAGGCCTCTTGGGAGGTATTCTGGTGCAGGTCAATATCAAATTCTGCCTGTGATCCTCCCTGGGTTACCCATTTGGAGCTACAAAGCAATTAGAAGTTTGTGGCTACTTCTGCTGTGCTTGAGTGTTTGTGTGGAAGACAGGCTGTGCATTGAGACCTGTTTCCACCAGCTCAAAGCCTAAGGACAGGTTAATAAAAAGCCCATGGCAACCCAAGACCTGCCTTTGTCTGCTGACTGCCTATTAAGCTCAGTCACTAAAAGATCCTCTCATAGTACACAAGTTGGGTGAGGTAGGTTTTCAGTAAGTCACTAGGTAGGGGAGACCAGTGTTCACCAGGTTGATACTAAATCAAACTCAGACTTGTTTGAAGTCTGAGGTCACTGATCAAAATTCTCATAGTACACCAAAACCTGCTGTCACCTGCAGGGTGCTTGCATACCTTTGTGGTGGGGTAGGATCTTAGGGAGTCCTCAGGGTGAGGTGAACATGCTCAAAGAGACCAAAATTTGGCTGTGTGAAGGGAGGGCTTTGTATAGGAATGGTGGTTCCATTCAGGTATGCCAGGGAAAAATGGCTTCTACCCTAGGACCCCACAACTCAGTCTTTCCCCAATTCTGTCCAGAACTTCTTGAGAGCCTTCCTAGAAAATCTGTACTGTGGGCCCAGGCTGGCCACAGCCAACTTACAATTTCACAAGGTATGAGCCTATCAGAGTGGGGCCACAGTGAATTGGTAAAGTGGGTCTAATGGATCCCTTGTAGGGGAATATTGCCAATCAGGTGCAAGGGAGGGGGGAGTGGCCCTTGCCCCAGAGCCACACAGTTTCTTCTCTCACACATCCTCAGTCCACCCTGACCTCTATACCATTGTCCCAGGCAACTGAATCCTCTGCAGAGTGCTAGCTCAGCAAGTGGGCAACAGGGTGTTGAAAGCATGGGGCTATTGCATTTCTCAAGACTGATGCAATACAGAGGGTAGTGCCTGAATTAAGAAATACTGCATCTGTTGGCAGTGTGGGAGAGGGACTCAGCACAGGGACCCTGCCGGCTATCCTTTCAGCTCTCCCTGGAGGAACACATGTTGTCTCTTCTGGCATGACTCCAGACTGCTCTGAGGCCCCCTATCCCTCAGCTGGAGCCCAGGATGAGTGGCTATAAATGAGACTTTGTGTGTTGGCCCTATAAGAGGGTACTTGGGTTTCTAGCAGACTCTTGTCTTTCCCTTGCAGACAGACTCCCCACTGATTTTCACAGTCAGATGTTATGTGGACTTGTCTTCCTAGCACTGGTGCATGACCTGGGGAGCTTGGCATGGGGTTGAGACCCCACACTTCTCTGGCGGTACCTTTGCAACTGATATATCCCGCCCGATTCCCAGCCACTGCATGTAGGTGTATGGCCAGTCCTTTTTACCTCTCTGCCTTTCCTATCAGAGTTGATGGAGCTTATTCTGTAAGATCTTGGTTAAAAGACTTCTTCTCAGTTGGTGTTCAGTTGGTTATTCTGGTTGACTGTTTTATATTTTAATTATAATTTTAGTTTGGTCCTGGGAGGAGGTTAGTACAATTTACACCTACTCAGCCACCATCTTGGATCCAAGATTTACTTTTATAACTTCCTCTAAGGGTAGAGTTGAAAGCCTAAGATAGGTGTTTAATAATTCTTCATGAATTTTTATCCATTACAGTATATTTAAAATATGCATGTGCACACATACATTCACACTCACACAACATAGGGAGATTGAGGTCTGTGGTCACGTTACTAGAAGGTTCTTTATAGGAGTTCGGCATAGGTAGTGCAGGCATAAGGCTAGTGGCATTTCATGGTCTAGTCTGAATCTGCCCCTGTGAAATTCCCACCTTTGTTTTATAGATTGGACTTTGCTCCATGTTAAGATAAGCATCTGAAAAGAATGAAAACACCTGACTTAGTCTGAAGCTCTCATTCTCACTAACTGTAATTCTAGCCTTGGCCACAAAGCTTTAAATAACAAGTCTCTCCTCTGACAGATGTGGTTGTTGAAAGTTTATAAGCCACAGTGCTCTTATCTGGGAATTTCTTTTTTGTTAAAAAGAATTCCTGTTTTGCAATTTTGAACTTGAAAAAACTATACTAGTAAAAGACATTAAAGAAAACCCCAATTAATGAGTCTATTTTATTATTAAGGACAAAGAGGCAAATTACACATTCCAAGCAGAAGGCAAAAACTATCACCACATATTCTGTAAGGAGAACTGCTGTTTAGACTGATTTTAAAAAGGCACATTGAAGACCAATTTTTTGTGAATATCAAATGTCAGTCCTTGGTACACTGTAGTTACTAATGTGGACTAATACATTTTAGAAGGATTCTACACAAGGGTAAAAATAAAAGGCTGCCATTGAAGCCTGAATTTACCAATAAATTCAGCTGAAAAGAGTGTCTTACTCCTAAACATTTTGATTAATTGATGGTCTACTGTACAGTCATTAAACTCTAGTGTGAAAACACCAAATATGAAAATCATAATTATGCAACATTTATTGAATCCCCTAGAATGGGCAAATAATTACTTGTAGACAAACAAAAGGAAGCTACAGAGTCAGAAAAAAAACAGCCTCTTCAAAATATGCAGGCAATCTAAAGTTTTGTTTCCACAACTTTTCTAATTCATTTGTAACCAAATCTTTGAATATACTTGAGTGTTATACATTTTTAAATTAAACCATAGCATTTACAGGATTATTTGTAAATGTTTTCTAAAACTCATTGCAACATGATTAGCAAATTATGAATATCTAAGAAAAAAATAACCCTGGAATACATTTTGTAAATGAGTCAGACATAAAGCAATTTATTTGTGGTTCTAGATATCAAGAGTTTATCTGCACACATTATATCATGCACATTTTCCTAATAAGTACTTCTTTCACAAAAACATATTTCAGGCAAATATTTTTAAGATCAGGAACTTAGAGAATATTTTGGGGGAAAATCCCAACAAGTAAAGGAATACACCATAAGAAATGCATTTTCATCTGATTGCTACCAATTGAAGGAATATTGTACAGTATTCACACTAGGTGTGACCAGCTGGAAAAACCTAACTTATACACCCTATGCCTCATAAGTGCATAGGGTATTAGGGATTGGATTGGCTATGGTGACTGTGTGGTGGAAGAGTAATTGGGATGATTCAATAAGTTAAATAACTGGCCTTAAAAATTATTATTCTAACATATTTCTCCATGAAGCATTGCTGAAACTTTAAATGCTCTACGTATTTGTTGAAAATTTACTCTTTCTTTCTCTGCTGTTCCTGTCCATTGAAGCAGAGAAAGAAAGGGGTGCATTACTTTAGCCTCAGTCTCAAAATGATGATAGATATTTGGCCTAATTGCTAAGAACTCAAATTAAACTCTTTCACTTTATTTTTTTTGTTAAAAGACTTATTTCTAGGGCCAGACAAAAGATGATACTTTGCCTATCTTTGTGCACTTGTGCTTACATTGAATCACTAAAATCAGAATGTAGCATATTCCAGTGATGGCTCCATACCACAGGAGCCATCCATCTGACCCTCCCACCCAGGGTAGTAATTCTAATCTACCAAGCCCTCTGGAAACTTTTGAAACTTTTGAAACCCCAAAACAGCAGCCAAGTCAGCCACTGCTCCATGGGCATTGACATAAGTTGACTATCAATTTTACCATCATTTGCATACACAATAAAGTCTTGATTACTATATATAAATAAGCTCTTAGACTTAACCTATTTTAAACAGTGCAAATTAACGAGTCGTTCTTTTTGTTGTTGTTAATCCTCACATGAGGATATTTTTTCCATTGTTTTTCAGAGAGAGAGTGGAAGGGAGCGGGTGGAAAGAAAAAGAGAGGAACATCAACGTTAGAAAGACACATTGATTGGTTGCCTCTTGTACATACCCCAACCAGAGGTGGGGAGTGAACCTGCAACCCAGGTATGTTTCCTTGACCAAGAATTGAACTTGAACACTTTGGTGGTGGGCCAACACTCTAACCATTGAGCAATATTGGCAGGGTGAGTTGTGCTTTTGACAATGCTCAGCCATGACTCTATTCTTAGTCTTCTGTCTCATTTATTCCCTGGCTGATCTCTGAGAGCTGTCTGGGTGTTGGGGAGTGGGCTGGCTATGTGACTGTGTGGTTGAAGGTCTTTAGAGGTCCCCTCCATTAGCTGTTCAATATTCTTTGTATCTGTGTGGCCCTTTCCCTATTGGCACCCAAGGCTGAAATCTGACTGATGAACTATGGTTTGTTGTTTCAGTTCAGCTGATTCTCCAAGGGGATTGTTATTCATTTGCCACTTTCTGACATGGTCTCTTCTCTGGGGGATGTCAACCCACATTCAGGCCCACATCCAGCAGTCCACCATGGTGTAGTCCCATGCTGGCCCACTGCAGGCTATGGGCAGCACAAAGGTGCCAACTAAAGCTTTGTCTATCTTACCCTGATGTTCTCTCTTACATGGGCTTGAATGCACTATGTTGGCACAGATTTCTGAGCACTGATCTTCAAAATTCATGAAGGAGGAATTTGGGTACATAAATCCTCCTTATGCTTTCTGAATTACCCCCATTTATTTAATTCATTTTAGCTTTCTGGGTTGAACCTGGGAAAGAGGGAGATTAGTACACATGTCTTTGCCCTACCATTTTCTGTCTCTCTCCTTCTTATTTTCTAAATACTCCAGGAAGGAGAAGTGGAAAGCTTTCCTCTCTTGAGCCAGAAATGTCTGGGGTAGAACCTAGGGGTCTGTACAAGTTCTTCATGTGATTCTGATACAGCAAATGTTTGAGAACAACTGACTTTGGTGGGCTTCTCCTTCTTTCTAGACTTTACTGGAAAATAGGCAATTCTTTCCCCATAAAGAGAACTTTATGACCAGATTCCTCCATGGTTGACCCTGATATCTGAGAAAATGAGAAAAAAATCTTGAATAATCTCTATATTGTCAAAGCCAGAGCTCAAATTCTGATTCTGAATTAATTCTATAGCAAATCCTGATCTTTCTTTCTTTCCCTATTCTTCCCTTATCCTCCCAACCAAATAGTTTCTCTGGGCCAATGAGTCAGAAAGTCATTATCTTAGAAAGGAAGAAAAAAGTGCATTTATTCTCCCCCTTAGTATTTAGCCCTTACAATATGTAACAAACTGTATGTAGCATCCAATGTGACCAATGTGTTTCAAATCACATTATCAAAACACACTTGGTAACAACATGTCCAGGTACCACTAAAGTGAACATTTCTATTTAATGCAGCATCTTCTGACTTATGAACCCCATTTTGTATTTAACAATTCTCGGATTCAAATTGTTGAAACATCTCATCATTACCTGCTTGTGGACTTTTATTACTTAATTACAAAGAATTTTGTGGTGTTCTTCCTGCAGTAACTCAGGTTTCACATTCTCTTTGAAAGCATAGTAAGATTTACCTTTCTCCTAACATTTTGGTGAAGAGACTGCAGATTTCAGAAACTCTAACCAGAAAAAAATCTTTTCTTCCTAACACCTGACAAATTCTTTAATATTTTGTTTACCACAGTTTAACCACCATAATAATCCCATTTGTCCTAACTCTTGCTACTGATCAGGTGTTGATACTTATGTCTTATAAATAAATTGTTTCATATCTGGTTGATGTAGACCAGTGGCTCTCAAACTTGAATTTGCATTAGAATTACCTGGAAAGCTTGTTAAATAAGAGGTAGCTGAACCCATGTCTGATTCAGCCTATGCAGTAAGCAGAATAATGCCCCCTAATGATGCCTACATCCTAACATCTGTAAACTATGATTAAGTTACCTACATGGCAAAAAGGAGTTAAGTTTGCAGATAGAATTAAGGTTGCTAATAAGCTGACATTAAAATAAAGAAATTCTTGATTATCTGGGTAGCCCAGAGTTATCACAAGGATACTTAAATGTAGAAGATGGAAACAAGACAGATCAAAGTGATGTAAGGTGAGAAGAACAGAACTCATGGTTTGCTGTCTTTGAAGGTGGAGTGATGTGGCTCCCAAGTCAAATATTGTGGGCAGTATCTCAAAGTGTAAAAGAGTAAGAAAACAAATTCTCTCCTGGAGCTTCTGAGAGGAATGCAGTCCTGCTGACACACTGACTTTAGCCCAGTGAGACTTATTTCAGACTTTTTGAACTCAAGAGCTATAAGATAATAAATCTGTGGTTCTTATAATCCACTAAGTTTGTGATACTTTGTTACAGCAGCAATAGAATACTAATGCAGTTGGGCTTGAGTGGGGCCAGTGATACTGGTGATGTTAGTTGTGGGATCACACTTTGAGAAACATGGATTTAGGCTCTATTTGTATCTCTTACTTTCTGAGGCTTTTTCTAGTTGTGGTGGATGGACTGTAGAGTCACCTGCATTATCTCCACCTCCCCATGTTATCTTATATAATCCCCTTTCATTGGCTGTGGGTGTGATCTGTATCTTGCTTCTAACCAAAAAAATATGGCAGGAGTGATGTCATAGGAATGTCAGAGTGAGAGATCCCATTGGTCTCTCCCCAAGAAATTTCAAAAAGTTAACCAACTATATTTCAAAAAATAATTCCCTACTCAATACAGAGGCATGCTTCAGAGAACCACTCACTGAAACATCTAAAGGTGGGCAACCAGGAATAAGCAAGGAGACAAGAAGGGAGGAAAGCTCAGACAGACCTCAGATGCAGCCATGTAACAGGGAGGAACTCTCAATGCATCCCAGAGATGGGAAGAATCCTGTGGTAGTAGGTGCTTCCTTCTGCTTGGAAGGAGAGAGAACTGCGGGAGGGACAGCCCAGCAGGGGGAGCAGAGAGAACAATGACTGAGCCAGCAGAAGTCTGACAGAGCATGGGGTTCTGCCACACAGCTCTCCACTGTAAAATGAGGAAGTTTCTGACAAAGAAACAGAACCAGAGTCCTGCCAGACCTTGGACTCCCTAAACTCCCTCCCTCTGCCCTCAGTAGTGGGTCAAAGAACATTTTATCTGTAAACCAAAAGCTATTGCAGCGGAACCACTGCTTCTCTCAGTGACTGCTCCCCAGGTTTGGTGCTTGGAGCTGGACCCACCAGAGGTCAGGGGTTGCCATTATGGTGAGGGCAAAACAAACCCCACCTCCAAGCAGCCCTGCTGTACTGTCTTATAGAAGCCATGGAGGTAAAGTCTGGGAGATCACAGAGGTAAAAAAAAAAAAAAAAAATCTTATGATTCAGTGCCATGTACTGGAAAATAGTAGAAAGACTTCTTCAAGAGAAAACTTCTGTAGAAGGGACATTTATGTCTAGATGAAGGAGAGGAGCAAATGCCATGAACAACAATGGTAACAAGGATGATCAGAAAGAAAATGAAAAATCCCCAGAAAACAAACTGGAACACATGGAAATGTGTGATATAAATGACAGAGATTTCAAGATTGTAGCTCTGAAAATACTCAACGAGATGTGAGAAAATAGAGAGGTAATTCCATCCACTCAGAAAACAAGTCAATGAACAAAATGAGTACTTTACCAAAAAGACTGGAACTTTTAAAAAGAACCAAATGGAAATCCTGGATATAAAGCATGCAATTAAGGAGATTAAGAATGAGCTACTGAGCACAGAAAACAGAGCCAACCAGGTGGAGGAAAGAATTAGTGATTTCAAAGATAGGAATCTAGAAATGATGCAGAGGGAAGAAGAGAGAGACCTGAGCAAAAAGAAAAATGAAAGAACTCTATGAGAACATCTAACTCCATCAGAAAAAGCAATATTAGAATTATAGGCATTCCAGAAGAATAAGAGAAGGAGAAGGAAATGGGAAGCCTATTCAAACAAATGGTGAATAAGAACCCAAACTTATGGAAAGAGCTAGATCCTTGAATCCAAGAAGCAAACAGAACACTTAGTTATCTCAATTCAAAGAGGCCCTCTCCAAAGTACATTGTATTAAAACTGTCAAAAATTAATGACAAAGAAAAAATTCTCAAAGAAAGAAGTGACCTATAAATAAAAACCTATACAAATTTCATCAGAATTCTCAGCAGAAATTCTACAAGCCAGAAGAGAGTGGGACCAAATATTCAAATATCTGAAGGAGAGAAATTACCACCACAAATAATATATCCTTCAAAATTATTCTTTAAAAAATATGAAGAATAAATAAAGATGTACCCAGACATACAGAAGCTGAGAGATTTTATCACCAGACAACCTCCATTGCAGGAAACTTTCAACGGAGTCATTCTACCTGATACAAAGAACATAAAGTCACAAAAAACACAAGGTCACAACACTACTAGTAAGATAACCAAAAATCCTACAGCATAAACAGGGATAATTTGTGACAACAAAAATATAAAAGGGAAGGAGGGAAAGGCCTGAACTGGCAAAGGAGAATGAATGTCAGATGCACTTGAAAGAAAACAAAAAACTATTGTATATATGCAACTTTTTATTTTATAAGCCTAATGGTATCTACACTCAAAAATCCCCAAACCATGACCCATAGCATAAAAAGAGACATAGAGAAAATAATTATGAAACACAACCAAACAAAAACAACAGACAGAAGTATAAAGAAAAATAACCAATGAAGGCACAGAGCTACCAAAAAACAAAAGATAAATTGACTATTGGAAATCTTCATACATCAATAATCACCCTAAATGTAAATGTTTTGAATTCACCAATAAAGAGGCACAGAGTAGCAGAGTGGATCAAAAAACAAAACCCAACCTTATGCTGCTAACAAGAGACACATCTAAGTTGCAAAGACAAAAGTAGATTCAAAGTAAGAGGCTGGAAAATGATTTTCCAAGCAAATAACATTCACCAAAAAGTAGATGTAGTGATATATATGTCTGACAAAATAGATTTCAAGACAACAAAGATAATAAGAGACAAAGATGGACATATTATAATGATAAAGGGGACACTACATCAAGAAAACAATACTTCTTAACATATATGCACCCAACCAGGGAGCACCGAAATATATAAAGCAACTACTCACAGATTTAAAGGAGAAATAGATCAAAACACAATCATAGTTGGGGACCTTAATACTCCATTGACAGTTCTAGAAAGATCAACCAAACAAAAAATCAATAAAGAAATATTGGTCTTAAATGAAATGCTAGACCAAATGGACATAATTGACATTTACAGAGACTTTCATCCCAGAACATGAGAGTGTACATTCTTCTCCAGAGCACATGGAACATTCTCAAGGATAGATCATATGCTGGGTCACAAGGCTAACCTCAACAAATTCAAGAAGATTGAAATTATACCACGCATATTCTCTGACCATGATGCCTTGAAATTAGAAATCAACTGCAAAAAGGAAGTCAAGAAACCCACAAATACATGGAAATTAAACAACATACTACTAAATAATGACAGGGTCAAAGAAGAAATAAAGGAAGAAATCAAAAGATATATAGAGATAAATGAGAATGACAATACAACATATCAAAACTTCTGGGATGCAGCAAAAGCAGTAATAAGAGGGAAGTTTATATCATTACAGGCCTATCTCAAGAAACAAGAGAAATCCCAAGTAAACAACCTAACATCACATCTTAAAGAACTAGAAAAAGAACAAAAGCAACCAAAGTCAGCAGAAGAGTGAAAATCCTAAAAAGTAGAGCAGAATTGAATGAAATGGAGAACAAAAAACTATACAAAAATTAATAAAACAAAGAGCTGGTTCTTCGAAAAGGTTAATAAAATTGAAAACCCTTTGCTAGGCTCACTTAGGAAAAAAGGGCAAAGACCCATATAAACAAAATCAGAAATGAGAGAGAAGTCACCACAGACATCACAGATATACAAAGGATCATACTAGAATATTATGAAATACTGTATTTCACCAAATTCAGTAACCTAGGAGAAATGGATAAGTTCCTAGAAATATATAACCTTCGTAGACTAAATCATGAGTTGGAAAATCTAAATAGGCTGATCATCAGTGAGGAAATTGAAACAACTATCAAAAACCTATCAAAACATACAAGTTCAGGCTTCACCAGTAAATTCTACCAAATGTTCAAAGAAGATTTAAAACCTATCCTTCTCAAACTTTTCCAAAAAACTGTAGAAGAGGCAATATTTCATAACATATTTTATGAGGCCAATATAACCCTGACTCCAAAACCTGGCAAGGATAACAGAAAAAAAGAACTATAGACTAATATCGCTGATGAATACAGATGCAAAAATCCTAAACAAAATACTAAGAAATCGAATACAGCAGTACATCAAAAAAATAATACATCACAATCAAGTGAGGTTCTTTCCAGGGGCACAAAGATGGTTCAACATAAGTAAACCAATCAATGTAATAAATATACCACATTAACAAAAGAAAATATAAAAATCACCTGATCTTATCAATAGACTCAGAAAAAGCATTTGATAAGATAAAACATTCATTTATGATTAAAACACTCAATAATACAGGAATAGAAGATAAGTACCTTAACATAATAATGGCCATATGTGATAAATCCTCAGCTAATATCATACTCAATGGTGAAAAACTGAAAGCTTTTCTCCTAAGATCAGGAGCAAGACAAGGATGTCCATTCTCACCACTCTTATTCAACATAGTTCTGAAAGTCCTAGCCAGAGCAATCAGGCAAATGAAAGAAATAAAAGACATCCAAATAGGGAAGGCAGAAGTAAAACTGTCACTTTTTTGCAGATGACATGATTCTGTTTATAGAAAACCCTAAAGACTCCACCAAAACTATTAGAAATAATAAACAAATACAGTAAAGTTGCAGGATACAAAATCAATGTACAAAAATCCACTGCCTTCTGGTATACTAACAACAAAACTTCAGATAAAGAAGCGAAAAAAACAATTTATTTTGCAATTGCAACCTAAATAATAAAATGCTTATGAATAAAGTTAGCAAAGAACATGAAATACCTACATACTGAAAATTACAAAGAATTATTGAAATAAATTGAAAAAAACAGAAGAATCATTATAGTTAAAATGTCTATATTACCTTAAGCAATATACAGATTTAATGCAATCCCCATCAAAATCCCAATGTCATTTTTTTAAGAAATAGAATGAGAAATCAGATATGTATGGAACCAGAAAAGACCCTGAATAGCCAAGGAAATCCTGAGAAAAAAGAACAAAGCTGGAGGTATCATGCTACCTTACTTCAAACCATACTATAGAGCTATGATAATCTAAACAGCATGCATTGGCACAGAAACAGGCACATAGATCAGTGAAACAGAATAGGGAGCCCAGATATAAAACCACATATATATGGGCAGATAATTTTTCACAAAGGAGCTAGAAACACACAATGGAGTAAAGGTAGTCTCCTCAACAAATGGTGCTGGGAAAACTGGAAAGCCACATGCAAAAGAATGAAACTGGATTACAGTTTATCCCCATGTATAAAAATTAACTCAAAATGGATCAAAGACCTAAATATGAGATCCAAAACAACAAGTTACACAGAAGAAAACACAGATACCAAACTTATGGACCTTGGTCATAGACAACATTTTATGAACTTGACCCCAAAGGCAAGGGAATAAAGGTAAAGATAAATGAATGGGACTAAATCAAACTAAAAAGCTTCTGCACAGCAAAAGAAACTCACAACAAAACAAACAGGCAGCCACCCAGATGGGAGATGATATTTGCAAACAGTAGCTCTGACAAAGGTTTAATTTTCAAAATATATAAGGAACTCATAAAACTCAACACCAAACAAACAACCCATCCAAAAGTGGGCAGAGGACCTAAACACACACCTCTCACAGGAAGACATAAGAACAGCCAATAAATATATAAAAAGGTGTTAGGTGTCACTAGCAATTAGGGAAATGCAAATCAGAACTACAAAGAGATACCACCTCACATCTGTTAGAGTGGCTATTATCAACAAGACAAGCAACAAGTGTTGGAGAGGTTGTGGAGAAAAAGGAACCCTCATTCACTGCTGGTAGGACTGTAGATTGGTACAATCACTATGAAAAGCAGTCTGGTAATTCTTCAAAAAATTAAGAATAGAGCTGCCATATGACCCAGCAATCCCTCTCCTGGGTATATACCCAAAAAACTTGAAAACATGTATTCACAAAGATATATGCACCCCTACATTCATTGCAGCATTTTCCATGGTGGTCATGACATGGAAACAACCAATGTTTCCTGTGACAGAGATCTGAATAAAGAATATATGGTACATGTACACAACGGAATACTACTCAGCCATAAGAAAAGATGAAATACTGACATTTGTAACAACATGGATGAACACTGAATATATTATGCTAAGTGAAATAAGTCAGAAAAAGCTAAGAACCATATGATTTCTCTCACATGTGGGATATAAAACTGAAATTTTTGGACACAAAAAGCAGTGTGGTGGTTTCCAGAGGGAAACAGATGAGGGGGTGGGGAGTGAAGGGGGTCTTAATATATGGGGACTGGAGAAGATATGACTTTGGGTGGTGGGCACACAGTGCAATATACAGAACCTGTAACATAGAAACCCACACTTGAAGCCTATATGTTCAGATTAATAATTGTCATCCCAATAAATTTTATAAAGTGTTAAAATATATATACATATATGTATATATATTTGGCAAAGTCCTGCCTGGTGTGGCTAGGTTGGTTGAGCATTGTCTCACTGAAGGGTCCCCAGCTCAATTCCCAGTCAGGGCACATAACCAGGTTGGGGGTTCAATCCCTAGTCATGGTGCGTGCGGGAGGCAACCCATGGATGTTTCTCTCTGTTTTCCTCTCCTTTCCTCTCTCTCTAAAATCAATAAAAACACATTTGAAAAAAGGAATATGGCAAAATGATGGGATGTCCCTTCTGTGATTTTGTATAAGTTTTTGTATTGCTAATGAACTCACTCTTTTTCTCTGTTGATGTCTTTGAAGAAGCAAGCTGCTATGTTGTGGGAAGACCTGTAGAGAGGGCCACATGGCAAGGAACTGTGGGTGGGGTCTAGGAGCTGAGTATGACCTCTAATTGTTCAGAGACAGTAAGAAGTCACTCAGGTAACCTCTGACAAGAGAAGAGTCGGTGGATCTCAAAGTGAGATCATATTTGCTGTTTAGTTTGAATCTATAATAATAAAGCTACCACTTATGAAACATGTTCTGTGTACCAGGCATCAAAACTGTCTTGAAAGTTTTATATCCACTATCCTCCTGAATCTTTGAAGTAGCTATTAGCCCTCTATACATATAAAGAAATGGAGGCCCCAAGAGATTATGCAGCATTCCGATGTCCCAGAGTTCATAATTAACAGGGCTAGGATTGAAATATGAATTTGTATGACTCCAAAAGTTACACCCTAATCATTGGTGTAGGGATAACTCTCTGAAGTGGTCATCACACTTGGATGTTTCAGGGGCTTGTTAATGATACAGTCTCTCAGTAATGACTGTGAGTTTCTCTGTGCATGAACTATGGTTTGTGAAATAGTAAATGATAACAGTCACACTCATTATTCTGTATCCATTCGACCTGTGACCTTCCCTTTGAGTCCTGCTGTCCTCAGAGTATCTGCAATGTACTCTGCTAACTCCTAAGATCTGTGTCTGAGAAAGGGACTGAGGTGAAAACATTCTATTCAAAAGTTTAGATCATAAGGAAAGAAATAGGACTTGCTGAATTGAAAAAACAAACAAATAAAAACCCTAAAATAGTTGTAGAAAACATTTAAAATCTGGAAAAAGGAGTGTTTGATTAAACCATTTGTCTACATAAAATATTTCCCTTAATTTTGCTTGTAATAGATGATTTATGTACACTTAAGAGAGGATGAGACAGCAGACCCATGTAGTTGTGACCACATTTATAACTGTCTCATTTATGAATATCAGCACACCCATAGAGTTTAATGAAGTAGAAAATTAAGAGTTCAGAAGTTCATTGAGCTCTATGACTATGTGCAAGCCCATGTAATACACATCTCAGTAGTGATACTGAGGAAGTGTTCTCACCTAATATCCAATTCAAGACAACCAACAGGACTAACTTAGCGCTTTGTCTGAAGAGACATCTGAAATACATCAAGGAAATAAATTAACTGTCAAAAACTTCATTTATTCTACTGAGATTATAAAATGCAGTCTGAGAATTAATGTGAAAGATGGCTGAGGGAGCTCAAGGGAGTTGGGATTAATACCCATCATGGAAGGTCTCCTGCCAGCTGAGGTAAGGAAGCCAAAGATGAATGGAATGAGGCAGACCTGGCATGGCTGTAGAGCTGGAGGTGAGTGATGTGGGAACAGTGAACTAGGGCAAGTTATGGCCAGGGTTGAATTAACAGCACAACCAATGCAGTTGTGGTAAACTCCTCTGTTAAGTTTTTATTGAGGAAGTAAGCTTTTTCAAAGTTGCCAACTCTCTCGTCCTCTTTTCCCCCAAGACTATTCTTTAGTGGGTGGTATGTCAAAAGAAGTTGGGGAGAGGCAAAGGTTCTAAGTTAATGGATTTCTTTTTCAAACACTGGAAATTTGTATTGCAGTTGCTCAATGATAAGACCATAAGACAACCAGGTGCGGTGGTTTATTCCATTAGAAAATGGAATGAGCCACATGTGACAAAAGGAACTATGGGATCCATGATAAAAAAAATTAGGTAGTATTAAAATCAGTGATGCTTTTACATTGTTTATATATTTGTAGTCTTTTAACAACAACACTTTCCTCCACCTTCCTCACAGGAATATTCAAGACCTGAGCTCTTTTTCCTTTTCCCAATGCCCACAGCATGGAGCATATGTTAGGTGAGCAGCTAACACATGACACTTGCCAGTGCTGTCATCTTCCCTAATCACTTTAGACCCTGTGAAGACATAGTATATCCATTTTGCAGACAAGGAAACAGCAGTTCAGTAGGTTTAAGCAGCTTATCTAAGGTCACCCAATTAGTAATGGTGGACCCATAGCTTAAATAGCAGAGCTATTAAAAAAAATAACTAAAATACTAGAATGGCTTATCTGGATTAAATTCAAATGTTTGTAGAGAAAAACAAACCTGAGGTGAGTAATTAAAAGTATCTTCCAGAAAATATAAGAAAATAAAAATATACGTAAATGTGCATATAGGGACAAAGATAAAGAAACTATTTTTCAAACATTGTCTAGAAATATGGCAAGGGGTTCAGGGAGGAGATGTAAAAGTTGAAACATGAGGAAAGAGATTCAGATGGGAACTAGAGAGAATGTGGGACCGTTGCTCCATGTGCTTGGCTTTCTTCTTTAGCAGCTTTGTCTGCCCTGGTACAGCCGAGTCCTGAAGACAGACATTCCACAAACTGTTCTTAAGGTAGTTCTGGTTAGACTAGGAACAGGAACTGCAGAACTCTCGTAAGGAAGAGTAGTCTTTTGACGTTTCCTGTCCTGAAAATTCAAGGTGTTCAGGCAAAGCTCTAAACCTGAGGAAACTCAGTGAACTTCTCCAGGTTCACCAGATCCAGAGAGAGAGAACCCCACTAGCTGACAGCAGCTCTCACCAGCAGCAAGGATTTATGTGCCACATTTCAAAGGATATGCATTTGAAGGATTTCTTGCTATGTAAGAAATCAATGGGGCAAAATGGAGCAGAAGAAAAATACACCTGATTGTAATTAATGCTGACAGTAATCTCCAGCTTTCATTCTGAAAACAGCCAGATGGGAAAGTTGGAACTGTTAATAATAGAAAACATTGCCATCCACAGTTCCTGGAGTCATAACTCTTTAAAGACTGTTTGGATTCCAGATCTCTACAGACCAGAGAAGCCAGATGTTGCTCAGTCTCTCCACAGCCATGGGATGTATAAAAGGAAACAGAGAGCAAAGTTGTGCTCTTAGCCACCGAGCTTTAATAAGAAATCTATGTGTGGGAGACCTGGGGCTGGGGACAGAGAGAAAGGCAAAGAAATGGCAACAAATGTGGGGCCAGGTTGTGGCATTGAAACATCTTAACTAATAACCCCCTTGTATAGACCTCAGCCAGGGAGGAGCCCCTGAATTGCCTGGTTATCCAGCCCAAATGAGGTTTAAGACCCACATTAAAAAAAGATGTCATTTTCCAAGGGCCTGGTCAAATGTGGCCCAGAAGAAGTCAAGGTGCGGATTGTGTCGTGGGTGAGTGGGAGCATTCATTATTGTTTTAGTGAAAAATAAGGGCAGAAGGAGACAACTTCTCAGAAAGCTGTCTCTCTCCCAAGAGCAGCAGTCATGGATTCATCTCCCCTCTCTCCCAACTGTCCAGAGAGACCTCTGCAGAGCTGGTGGAGCCATGGACCTTGACTGCCTTTGCCCTCAGTGGTTGGGTGAAGCCAGATGCTGTGAGGAAAATGTAGCCACCAGCCCCCTTGCACCCCCACCATGTTCCCTTAAGACCTCAGAGAAAAAAGTTGGGTGCTAAGGGATTTCATGGCCAGAGGATTCTTAGGTCGGAGATCAGAGCAGGTCGGGGAGGGGAGGGAGCTGCTGTGAAAGCTCTTTGCTCAGTCCCTTTCCTGTGCTTTTCAAGAGCATGATGGGGATCAAGAGCACCAAAGTCCTGTGGCCTCATGAATGTTTGTGGAGGGCGGGAAGTTACAAGGATATGTGATGCCACGCAGTCCTTCCAGAAATTCAATCCTGCCCAGACAGGCCTGGTTGGCAGAAGTGAGTAGGCTCCCAGGAGGATAAAAGGGCCTGCAGATCCAAACCCTCTCATACTCAGAAAGAGCCCTTAAAGAGCAGCCTGCGAGACACTGAGAGAGGTGGAAGTTAACAAGAATGAGAGGATATGAATTCTAGCTACAGATTGATCCTCCTGTGTTCCTTCAGAAGCTGCTGCACAGGAGGGTGAAAACTGAGCTTTGTGGGTTCATCCTCCCCCACAATTGCCAGAGCAGAAAAATAAAGAAAGGGAAAGTGCCCACAGGCTGCATGTGGAGGGAATCCCTTTAAAAGCAAACTCACAGTGACACTGAAACGTGTGGGTATGCTTTAAGAACAGGCGTAGAAGCTCTGTATGGTCAATGATTTCTGGCTTGAGGCTGAGTGAGGTGTCTAAATCCTTGCTAGACTGGTAGAGATTGACCTGTAAAGGTAGAAGGACTGAGGAAAACAACAGATAGAGGAAAACATTTCAACAAATAGTACTGGAAACCCAAACAGTAAAGGATGGGATTCTATCTCTGCTGAATAATTAGATTTAAATAAAAGCAACATATCTGTATTTCGTTCTCATATATACATCCTAATACTTTTTATTGACAGTTGGTTAAATGTGAGAAAACATGAGAGTGGAAAGCCAGTCATTGGGGTTAACTTCTGAATGGGATGAACTTAGAATAGGGATCCAGGTGCATTACAAGTAAAAAAGTCTTAGTAATATTTTATCCTAATCATTTTCAGACAAAAGAAAGCTTTTCTCCTCAGAGTAAATATACACATGGATAATAATAGAGTTGGATCTGATCAGATCCAAGACCCCTCTTTCTCCAGCGGGCTTCCTCCTGCCTGTGGAATGGCCATAAATGTCCCTTGAAGAATTGATGCCTGGGAGGAGCAGTGCAGAAACCTTAAACTTCATCAATCTTCTCATTTTAAAAATGGAAGGCTGAATCAGTTTTTCCAAGACAAAGTGAAGAAAGGTAAGTTAGAGGCCCTGAGCATATGAGCACTCCTTATGCCTTCCCAGAGCCTCTGCCCCTGCTTGTGAAAGACCCTCCACATGGTACTAGGACTATAGGGAGTAACTGGCCAAATTTGCCTCATGGATTTATAGATTCTTCTATTAAAGTTGATTTCCACATTTTACAAACCTGGCCTAACCTAACCCTCTAATGCACATTACTCTCATTGCAGCTCTACTTGAATGAGTACTCAAGGAGCAGGTTGTGAAAACCTTTGGGGCCATCTGACTGCCTAATGCAGTCTTCTGAACAAGTACTGTATAACACAGGACTGGGCCCATTCAAGGGAATAAGATGAAGCAATAGTTCTTATTTCCTTTCTTTGCATAAATAATAATATGTAGTATCTCAGTGGCAACTTTCATCAGGAGACTTCAGGGTACTTTGCAGGCATTGTTTGATTGTAAACTCTCTTACCACTGATTTGCAGTAAAGAAAATAAAGAAAAAAAAAGAAAAATATCTCGTCAATGAACAATATCAGACCAGCAGCAGAAGTGGCTAGGATAAGGGTTTTGGGTCTGCTCCCCCAGACAAAGTGAGAGACTCTGCCTGGACAACAAGGCTGAGGCTGTGGACACAGTTGGGGTTGAAGAATGCAAACAGTAATTCTCAAATTGCTAGAAACTTTGGCATTTCCAGATTGCCTTTCAGGCCAGTGCCACCAGGCTCTAGATGCACAGAGATGGGGTTGAGGGAAACAGGAGAATGTCTGGGATGATTAAACAAGTTCACAAGTTCAGAAAAGTCCCTAAGGAGATGGGCTGACTAAAACCAATAAAGCTATGGTTTTATAAAGGAAACCATACGAACAAAAAGGGAACTGTAGGCCAATCCATTTGACCTGAATTGTGAGCCACTTTAAGCTTCTTTTAAGAGTCAAACAGGAGAACATTGGAAAGGCACAGGTTGATTGGGGTGACGGGGGTGGGGTGGGGGGGGTGTCTTCAGAAAGGAGGGGGTCATTGAATTTCAGGAACTAAGGGAATTCTTTATAGATTCAGCTGACCTGGCTGACAGAGAAGGAAAATGTTTATGCTTGGAAAACCCACCACCAAGAGGTAGGCAGGCAGCACCCAAAGTACAACTGTGCGGAGCAAGCTGTCATGAGAAATGAAGACACTAGAACAAACAGGAAGGATTTCAAAGATTCCTATACCATGAACACTCTATTAAGCTTTGCCATAAACTAACTTAGAGAGCAGAATACAGAGCCCTTTTTAGACAGTGAATTTCCCAAAATGTGTCCTCAGAATCCTGATAGTGTGAGATGCTCCTTGAAAATTGTTCTATATTAAAATAAATTACGAAATGCTGCAGAATGCTTAGATTTTTCTCCTGAAGCTGAACTAAGAAGTTTTCTGGGAAACAAACATTTTAAATTGCCTTTATCCCTTTGTTCCCAAAAGTTAATTGGCCAGGGGACCATTTTTCCCTTTTGCAAAGCACTTGTTACTTTTGTTACTTCCTCAGAACACTACAGACCAGTACTGTTATGGGAAGGTGATGTCATGGCCCATCCAGTCTTATTAGCTCATCCAGGCTGTCAAAAGGACAGAGGTTGCTGCTTGCAAGTGTGGGGACCAAGTGGCAGCGCTTGACAGGTAGGGAACATACAGGCTGGGAAGAGTCCTTTTTTGTAGTGTTTGAGAGGGATTCACGACATGCAACCCAGTCACAGAGGCTGGCTCCACATAGGACAGCTGAACAACCAGTAAAAAAATGTTCAAAGAGTGAAGCAAATACAGGTGTGGACTGGGCACTGGTGAATACACAGTGCTCTATGGGCAGCAGGGGAAAGCAGTTGCTAATTGCTGAAAGTGCTGGCAGAATTGTCACAGTCTGAATGAGTCATAGTGAGAAAGATCAGCAGATGATTGTTTACTGTGTGCTTGGAAACCCTCTTAAAGCACTTTATTTACATGAATTTCACTGAAGCTTTTAAGAAAGGCATGATGTAGATACTAGTAATATATCTTAGAGAAGTCAAGTGATTTGCCTAAAGCTGAACAGATAGAGAACTGTTGGAGCTCAAATATAAACCCAACCATTTATCTTTGGAGCCTTTTCTCTCAACCCTTATGCCAGGGGTTTGCAAACTACAGCTGTGGGCCAAGTCCGGATCACTCCTTGTTTTTGTATTGAGTGTTTATTGGAACACATATAAACTCATTCGTTTACCTATGGTCTACAGCTGCCTTCACATTGCAGCTGGCAGAGTTGAGCCCTTCCAGCAAAGACTGTAAAAGCCTAAGATATTTAATCTGTCCGTTTACAGAAAAGATTTGCTTATCCTGCTTTGTGCTATTCTGCCTTTAGCTGGGAAATTGGAGCACATGGAGCAAGAACCAGCTCCTGGGACAATAGAAACAGTTTTTCAGGGACTTAACAAATAGTTGTCTGTCTTAAAGCAAACAGATGACTGGACAGATCACATGAGGGCAGGGCAGATGCCCATCCCAGGCATTGATTTGCTGCCATGGGGGTGGAGAGGGGTGATCTGAGACTTGGCATATCACAGGAGAATTTAATTGTGACCTTCATCAGAAGGTGGGTTAATTTTTCTGAACCAGTCAGAACTACTGAGAGTTGAAGTTGCCCTGAGCCTGTATTTGATTTCTTAACTTCAGCAAATGTAGCCTGCACTTGGGCCTCACAGCAGCTTTTGCCACAGGGAGTTGGGGAAGACCAGGCTGAGGCTGGGGGTGGGAGTTTGGTGCAGGTCCTGGTTTGAGCTACAAGCCCTCATCTTTTGACCGTGGAGAGCTAGAGCTCTTGGCCATGTGTGGATGGACTAAAGATTCAAGGCTCCTGAGCACAGTGACTGGGGTTCTGGGGATTAGCCCCAGCAATAATGAGTCCTATACTAAACTATATTATTAATTTTGAAGTCATTTTGTCCCATGTACTCCAGGCCCTGGAGATAGGCTTAGACTAGGCAGTGGCACAAGTAAAGGCTGGGAAAATAAACTTCTGCTGAGGTAGATTTTGTTCAGTCTTTCCTTCTTCCCTTGACCTTTGTCCTTCAAATCAGGCTAACCTCCTGTGGATCCTGAGTAAGAAGATAGCAGCTGTTTCTGCACAGGGGTCTCTCATGAAAGCAGCCTCTCAGGGAGAAGCCTGCACTGAACTGCCTGCCTCCCACACTGTGTTTCTGCCCTCTGAGCCAACCCTTATAAAGGAGTTTCTAGAATCCAATTTCAACCATTAAGACTGAAACTTCCTCATCCAATTGGAGCTATGAAGCTATATCCCCATCAGCTTTTTCACTGACCTATCAGAGCGGCTCCATTCTAACCAGTTAGGATAGTGCTTTTTGGATCATTCAAACTGTGTGTCTAGAGTCCTCATTTGCATGAGGACAGATCAGTCAGGGACCAGGGACAAGGACTTCTCTCTATATAAGTCAGCGCCTCTCTGGCTAGAGAAGTGCACTTTTCCACCAAAGACTGTGGTTTATCCAGATGAGTTGAAACACCTAAGACATCTCACCAGAGCAGAGTGGAGCAGACAGGAGCAGAGCAAAGCTGTCTAATCAGAGAGTTTTGCCCCAGGGATGCTTCATAACCATGCTGCTTCATAGTTAAGCTTTAAGGCTATTGAGCTATTACACAGCCGTGGTGGTCTGACAGTCATGCTGTATCACAGTTAAGCTTTTCGCACTGGATAGTTTCTTTCTTCACTGCACCACAAATTGGAGAGTCCTATTGGTGTTGAATTGACCCAATGACCATTGATTGACACTCCAAAGATTCTGTTTTAGAGGCCTAGGTTTGGACCTGAAAATTTGCATTGCTGACGTGTAACTTAGATAATTCTTATAGTACTGATTCTTGTCTACATTCAAATTCTTTAAGGAGGTCTCCCTGCCATACTGGCTTGTCCTGGCCCTTATGTTTGCAAGCCCTGTTCCCAAGACCACATTGATGGTGAGACCCTCTGGCTCTTTCATGTCTTAACTTTCTAGAGCCTGTTTGCCTGAATCATGGGACCTAAGACTTTATGTGCTGTGCATTTTAGCATCCTCTGACACCCTAAATAAAAATTATTGGCTTCAGACCCCAGCTTTGTGAAACACTATTTCCAAGTTGCTCCATTCTTCACATGTCCTGTGAAAGGTGTGGATCTGAGAAAGTACATTAGGGTCTATCATGCCCTGAACCTCCTTTTTTCTCTCCCATCCACCACCCAGTATGGTAGAAGGTGAGAGCCTCGCCATTTCTATCCCTGAACTTGAGGAAGACACCATTGCTATCTATCACTGACAGACTAGAAGCCTGGCACTGCCTTGTTCTCTGGCCTAGCCGTTGCCAGCCCTGCCCTACATTCTCTCCTAGAAGGAAGTGGCTATGAGTCCTAGTAAGCCATCAAGATTTCTCCCACAATAGCAGCTGTGTATGGGCATGCAGCTGCACATGGATGTGGCATGAGGACTATAGAGCAAATGTGACCTAGCAGTGACACTGTCAACTCCCTACCAGGGACTCTGACCAATGGGAGGTTTCTCCTTCTGTGTGGCTATTGTGGGAATTCTTGTGGCCATAAAGCACAGATGACCCCACTGGTCAAGGTGTCCCCACAGGCTTTCATTCCGGGTCAATCTGGAATGTGTTGACATTGCAAGCCCAGTTCAAGAAAGAGCTGTGAGGGGCTTGCAGGACAGTGCTTTTCTGTTCACCTGTAACCTCTTAGAGTACTTCTACAGTGTCTCCAGTTTTATAAGATTTCCTTCAAAATATAAATCTGCATCACTTCACAGAGACATACAGTAGTTGAGTTGTTGGCTTTTCTCTCTTCAGTCATCACTCAAAAAGTCCAGACAACATCATGGTAATTTGAGAAATGAAAATGAAAGGTAATTAATTCAGGATATATAATGCATTTTCCATTGCAGCAACATTCACATATTTAAAATTATACATATGTAATATGTGAATGTTACATATACATATATTTATTTTATATATATGTGTGTGTGTGTGTGTGTGTGTGTGTGTGTGTATTATATATATATAAATATATATAGTAGAGAGACAGAGAGAGAGAGAGACATATGACTTTTTATTTGGAGCAAATAAAAATCATATAATAGCTTAGGTTTTCTCTCATCTCCTTTATTGCCATGGCCCAACAATATCCAAATTCATGTTTTTCCTGGTGACTATCATGGTAATTGCATCAGCCTAATAAAAAGGCAAGCAGAATATTTGAATATTATATTGTTTTAAATCCTAACAAGGGCTGAGGTATGATCAAAACAGGGTGAGACTTGGCTTATCCAGAGATCTCATACTGATTCATCAGAATCTCAGACCACTCTATGTTCTTTCTTGTGCTTCTGAGACATGAATCTTTGGGTGCAATCCTTCAGTTTTCATCCTCTCTTTCTTTTACAAGCCAATATTCTGAGATGAACATTTGCTTAAAAAACCAGTGGCCTCTGTGCACCCACTTTTTCAAGCCCAGGGTTCTTTGCCCGTGCTACAGACTTTAAGCAGTCAGGAAAAGGAGCATGTACCAGCCAGTTCCTGTTATGGTTTGGACACAGGCTAGTAGACAGAGACCAAACAAGTTACAGTAGTCTTCTTTATTTGAGGAGATACATTCCAAGATCTCCAGTTGATGTCTGAAACCACAGATAGTATCAAAACATATATATATATATATACTGTTTTTTCCTATACATACATACATATGATAAAGTTCAATTTATAAATGAGGCACAGTAAAGATTAACAATAACTGATAATAAAATGAAACCCACAGTTAATCTGCCAGTAGAGCCAGGATTTGAAAACAAGTAGTCAGAGGCCAGTATCTGTGTCCTTAGCTCTGCTTTACCAGCTCACATTAGCATTTGACACTTCTTTTAGTCAAAGACCTCCTTCTAGTAACCCCCTGCTTTCTTACAGCACCTGCTCCTTTGGTTCTTTTCTGTTGAGGAATGTTGAGTGTGAGATGATTGCTTTCTCCAGCCCTGACTTTTGTCTACTTTGATGGTCAGTGGGCAGAATCATAAAATCAGTGTACTGTTTTTGCCTGTTATTTTTAATTTTACTATGTAAGTAAGCTGTCTCCAAGTAAGCTGTCTCTACTGTAAAGAAAGACAAGGTGACAAACTTTCTTTTAACATGCTATCATATTAATAGTCCTTCTCCCAGTTCCCATCAAAACCCCTATGAAGATGAACTTCTCAAGTAAGATAGCAGCTAGTTAAGGGAACTTTACTTGCTTTCCAAATTTCTTATTGAAATAATTATGGAAATTGAGTGAGAGATAAAACTTCCACAGAAATGGAAATTAAGAATATAGTTTAATGATTTGCTAAGATGCCAGGAAGAATATCTTCCAACTGAAGTTGGATGGTGCCTGAAGTAGACAAGCTAGATCAAGCAGAAAAACTGAGAAATTTTCATCCTGTTTTATTGGGTTATGTATTCTAGAATTCTGGAGCCTTTACCAATTAAATGGTGAAGGAATTTCTTTCTGTCTTGGATAAGGTCATTTTATCCAACCAAACTATTTGTCACTTTTCTTTTGAACTCCATTTGTGGAGTATCATTTTGGTAATGCAAGAGGGTTGGGTCAGAAATAGTCAGGTGCAAGTATGGGACACTGACAATAGTAAATGGAGCAGATAAGAAAATAGTGAGAAGAGCATACTTTGGAAATGCCAGTGTAAGCCTGCACCCAAAAAAGAATGAAATATAGAGTATCAAATTATCTATAAATTAATTGTGTATCCCAGTAGAAGATAATCAGGATCGAGAAGCTGACTTTTCAGCAATTCAAAATGGCTATACTATATCATTGATTTTTACACACTGCAAATTTAGATGAAACTCTGCAATGAAACAGCCTTCCAGTTTTGGGTTCTGTTAAGAATATCCTGATGGTGTTCATATGGTTATTGATGGGTCCAAATGACTCTCTTTATTTGTAAGTATTGGCAAACTTTAGGCATTGAGAACCCTCAGATCATTCAATAATGAATAAATAGGAAAAAAAATCCCTTGAAGACCAAATAAAAAATAAATGTGGCATATATGTCAAGTTGCAGAAGGAAAATTACATTCTGAATAAAGATTTGTTATAGGAAAAGTTCATCAAGTAACCACTTATATACTCATCTGAAAAACACTCCAACACATGTGGAAACTGACTAACAAACAAATTCAAATTAAACAGCTAAAAGTAGACAAGTAGTAGTATTATGGAAGCCAAATAAATATTGATTCAAGTCTAAGTAATTGTTGTAATTGTGTTTAGAAGTTTGAATGGAAATATTAAAAAATGTGTGTGGGGGGGACAGAGAACATAAATAATGTACCTAAAAGTAACAATTGCAAGCATCATCAGAATCGTGCTCTATCTCAAGGGAACCAGGAAGGAGGGAACAAAGGAACAGTGAAATAATGCTCATTTGTTACTTATTATGTACAAAAGGTCAACAATTCTGCTTCCTTCTGAGAGAAAAATGTGCACTGGAGCATTTAAAAATTTACACTTGAATTAACTCTTACTATAACTAAAAACAAAATATACATCTTGAAAATTACCAGATTGCAAAAAGATTAGAAAACTTTCCCCACATAGTAAAAGACTGAAAAACAAAAAGTAACAGTCATGAATTATAAAGTACACAAAGCATAAAACAAGATAATAGAAGATATACTATTCTAGTACAATAAATGTAAATGGGTTATGTTAAATATGCACACATGTACAGGAGGCATAATGAAATAAAAGAAATAGATACATAAATAATTAAAATAAAATTAAAGTGGATAACTATTACAAACCAAAAAACTTTTTAGGGTCATACTTACAAAACATACAAGTTTAAAGGGAACCATTTGCTCTATAAGTAAGATGTAACAACTATTTCATTTTCCCACTCAATTAATGGTACTGTCTTTTAAAAAATCAAGATTGACCCTGGCTGGGTAGCTCAGTTGGTTAGAGTGTTGTCCTGATACACCAAGGTTATGGGTTCGATCCCTGGTCAAAGCACATACAAAAATCAACCAATGACCCTTATAAACATTTATGCACCCAATACAGGAGCACCTAAATATATAAAAAATTTCTTGGGGGACTTTAAAGGGGAGATTGACAGCAACACAATCATAGTGGGAGAATTTAATATCCCACTGCCAGCACTGGACAGGTCATCAAGACAAAAAATCAACAGGGAAACGCAGACCTTAAATGAATCACTAGACCTAATGGATTTAATTGACATTTACAGAACACTTCACCCCAAAGCAGCAGAATACACATTCTTCTCAAGTGCACATGGAACATTCTCAAAAATAGACCACATGTTAGGGCACAAGGCAAGTCTCTACAAATATAAGAAGATTGAAATCATATCAAGCATCTTCTTGGATCACAATGCCATGAAGCTAGAAATCAACCACTATAAAAAAACTCAAAAATATTCAAACACTTGGAGGCTAAATAACATGTTATTAAACAATGAATGCGTTACCAAGGAGATCAAGGTACAAATCAAACACATCATGGAAAGCAACAAAAATGAACAGACAACAACCCAAAACCTATGGGACACAGCAAAAGCAGTCCTGAGAGGAAAATTCATAGCATTACAGGCCTATCTCAAGAAACAAGAAAAAGATCTAATGAACCAACTAACACAACAACTAAAAGAACTAGAAAGAGAACAGCAAAAAAAGCCCCAAGGAAGCAGAAGGAAGGAAATAATAAAAATCAGAGCAGAAATTAATGACATAGAGACTAAAGAAACAATACAAAAAAATCAATGGAACCAAGAACTGGTTCTTTGAAAAGGTAAAGAAGATTGATGCACCTTTAGTCAGACTCACTAAGAAACAAAGAGAAAGGACCCAAATAAATAAAATCAGAAATGAAAGAGACGATATAACGACTGACCCAACAGAAATACAAAGCATTGTAAGAAAATATTATGGGCAACTATATGCCAACAAATTGGACAACATGGGGGAAATGGACAAATTCCTAGAAGCATACAACCTTTCAAAGCTGAATCAAGAAGAGGCAGAAAACCTGAATAGGCCAATAACAACTAATGAAATCAAAGCAGTAATCAAAAAACTCCCAGCAAACAAAATTCCTGGACCAGATGGATTTACAGGCGAGTTCTACCAAACATTCAAAGAAGAATTAACACCTAACTATTCAAACTATTCCAGAAAATTCAAGAGGAGGGAAAACTCCCAAACTCTTTTTATGAGGCCAGCAGCATCCTAATCCCAAACCAAATAAAGATACTACAAAGAAGGAAAATTACAGGCCAATATCCCTAATGAACATAGATGCTAAAATCCTCACTAAAATATTAGCAAACTGGATCCAGCAATACATTAAAAAGATCATACATCATGACCAAGTAAGATTTATTCCAGGGATGCAAGGCTGGTACAACATCCGCAAATCAATAAATGTGATACATCACATAAACAAAATGAAGCACAAAAATCACATGATCATATCAATAGACGCAGAAAAAGCATTCGACAAAATCCAACACCCATTTCTGATAAAAACTCTCAGCAAAGTGGGAATAGTGGGATCATACCTCAACATAATAAAGTCCATATATGACAGACCTACAGCCAACATCATACTCAATGGGCAAAAACTAAAGCTATTTCCCTTAAAAACCGGAACAAGACAGGGATGTCCACTTTCACCACTCTTATTCAACATAGTACTCAAAGTCCTTGCCATAGCCATCAGACAGACAGGGAGAAAACATAAAAGGTATCCAAATTGGAAAGGAGGAACTAAAACTGTCATTATTTGCAGATGACATGATACTGTACATAGAAAACCCTAGAGTCTCCATCAAAGTACTACTAGATTTGATAAACAAATTTGGCAAGGTAGCTGGATACAAAATCAACATCCGGAAATCAGTGGCATTCTTACAGAACAATAATGAACTTTCAGAGAGAGAAACTAAAAAAGCAATGCCATTTACCATCGCAACTAAAAAAATAAGATACTTAGGAATAAACTTAACCAAGGATGTAAAAGACCTGTACTCAGAAAACTATGTGACACTGAAAAAAGAAATAGAAGAAGATTTAAACAAGTGGAAGAAGATACCATGCTCTTGGATTGGAAGAATTAATATCATTAAAATGTCTATACTACCCAAAGCAATTTATAGATTTAATGCAATTCCTATGAAAATACCAACAGCATATTTCACAGACCTAGAACAAACATTTTGAAAATTTATATCGAACCAAAAAAGACACTGAATAGCTGCAGCCATCTTGAGAAAAAAGAACAGAGTGGGAAGGATCACATTACCAGACTTCAAACTCTATTACAAAGCCACTGTAATCAAAACGACCTGGTATTGGTACAACAACAGGCATATAGATCAATGGAACAGAATAGAGAGCCCAGAAATAGACCCATGCCATTATGGTCAGTTAATATTTGACAAAGGAGGCAAGAGTATCCAATGGAGTAAAGACAGTCTCTTCAATAAGTGGTGCTGGGAAAATTGGACAGATACATGCAAAAGAATGAAACTAGACCACCAACTTTCTCCATACACAAAAATAAACTCAAAATGGAGAGAACACTTATATGTAAGTCACGAAACCATAAAAATCCTGGAAGAAAACATAGGCAGTAAAGTCACAGACATCCCACATAGTGGACTTTTCACTGATACAACTCCTAGGGCAAGAGAAACAAAGGAAAAAATAAACATATGGGACTACATCAAACTAAAAAGCTTCTGCACAGCAAAAGAAAACAGTCTCAAAATACAAAGGAACCCCACGGTCTGGGAAAACATATTTGCCAAGGATGAATCTGATAAAGGGTTAATTTCCAAAGTGTACAAAGAACTCATAGCACTCAGCAAGAGAAAGACAAACAACCCAAGTAAGAAATGGGCAAAGGACTTAAATAGACACTTCTCCAAAGAGGACATTCGAATGGCCAAGAGACACATGAGAAAATGCTCGATGTCGCTAATCATGAGAGAGATGCAAATTAAAACCACAATGAGGTATCACTTCACACCTGTCAGAATGGCTGCCATCAACAAATCAACAAACGACATGTGCTGGCGAGGGTGTGGAGAAAGGGGAACCCTGGTACACTGTTGGTGGGAATGCAGACTGGTGCAGCCACTATGGAAAACAGTCTGGAGGTTCCTCAATAAATTAAAAATGGAGCTGCCATTTGACCCAGGGATTCTGCTCCTAGGAATGTATCCTAAGAATCCTGAAACATTCATCAGAAAGGATTTATGCACCCCTATGTTCATAGCAGCACAGTTTACAATAGCTAAGATCTGGAAACAGCCCAAGTGCCCATCAGTAGATGAGTGGATAAAAAAGCTGTGGGACATTTACACCATGGAATACTACACAGCTGTAAAGAAGAAGAAGCTCGTACCCTTTGGGACAGTATGGATGGTCCTGGAGAATATTATGCTAAGTGAAATCAGCCAGGCAGCAAAAGAAAAATATCACATGATCTCGCTTATACATGGAATCTAAAGAACTTAATAAACTGAGGAGCAGAATAGATTCAATGACATGGAAGCATAGTTGAGACTGACCAAATGTCAGAGGGATGGAGGGGGTTGGGGGGTGGAGGGGGAGAGAGTAACCACAGAATTTATGTGCATATATACACAACCCAAGGACATAGACAATGGTGGGGAGAGGGACTAGGGAGGGGGAAGGAATGGGGGGAAATGGGTCATTGGGGAGAAAAAGGGACATCTGTAATACTTTAAACAAAAATAAAAATTATAAAAAGTTAAAAAAAAAATCAACCAATGAATGCATAAATAAGTGGAACAACAAATCTATATTCTCTCTCTCTCTTTCTCTCTCGCAAATAAAGATTAAACACTGTTTTATTTGATATGCATGATATTCTGTACCTCATAAATGAAGTATATTAAACCTTGTGTAAATAGAATTTCTTCTTCATGTCTCATCAACTGAAACCTAATTTTTATTGCCCATGACCAGGGGTAAAGTAGGTTTTCAAAACCCAGTTTGACATTTTATAAGTTTTCTCTTGAATAATGGTGTGCTGAATTATTCAAGATCAAGGTTTGGTATTGTGATTAAAACTCAGCTCACATTAGAGCAATTATATGGTATTTGCACCTAGATATAATCATCTTAGAAAAAAAAAGTCTTACCATAAGTCAAAATGCCAGCCATTATCAATATCAATGTGGTAAAAAGTAAATTCTGCAGTTAGTATTTTATATACAGTACATTCCACACTTATTTATGCCTTACACAACATAATCCCTTTAGGTTGAATAGATCCTTATGTGTTCTGAATGACAGGGTGGTTTTAGATATATGTGAGAGTGAGGGTTTGTTGTCATTGTTTATTTGAATAGAATCATTTTAATTGAACCAGTCTTTACTATTAAAAAAAAAAACACTACTAGTATTCTAAAGTATATGTCTTTGTGCAAATATTAAAAACACTGCCACACGCCAATGTTAAAATAATCTAGTTGTGATACTCTTGATAAACTCCCTGAGGAATCTTTAAGCATCTATTTGTTTATGACCTAAGTATTAGATTTAGGGTCTGTACGGCAGTCCTCAGTATCAGCTAGCATATATTGGCATTCACTATGTGTTAGATAATCACAGGTTGGGATTTACATTGAATTTGATCACAACACAACTTAGGAACACAGTCAGTTGTATGGATGCAGCAAAAGGCATAATTTATTTTTTCACCAATAATGTATTAAGTAACTCTTATGTGCTAGCAAAAACCATTATTGACTTTATATTTTAGCTATGAAGAACTATAAAGTTATAAACATAAAAATATATGCAGGTAGAAAGCATCCTCAAAGATAAATTGTTATGTGAACTGAAAATGAGTCCTGGACTACAGGACTAAGCGCAGGTCCTCTGTCTAAATAGTGTTGAGCCCTGCTGTGCATCCAGGCTATGGGTGGTTCAGGCATCAGATGAGCTAAGCTGACAAATTGAAGGGCTTCAGGACATACCAAAATTATTTTCTACAACTGGCTCTCTGTTTTGTTATTTTCCTTTTACATTTCAAAAGTCTCACAAGCATTTGGTGAGTGTCTCCTGAATGCTAAGTTGAGAGTAATGAAATGTAGTATATATAGAACTGAAGGTACACACTGCTAACTTTAAGGAGCATACATTACAATGGGAACACACATTAACAAATAATTTAAATGTATTTGGTGTCTACAAGATATTGAACAGAGAGGAGGGACAATTAGATCAAATAGGTTGTTTATGGATGCCCCACCAAGGGCAGTAACATTTAGATTGATTGCCAAATGGTCTAAACAATATAGTCAAGTGAAGAAATGAATGAATGTGCCAGACAGAAGGAAGAAAAAGAGCCCTAAAACTACATGATGTGCCTTGATATTTGCCTACCATTCCCTAGAACATTGCCCAACCTGGGTGGGACTGTGAGGACACAGTGGCTTTGTAATTGTGGTCCATGGTGTCATTAGGAACAGAATCCATATCTATGAGGAGTGTGGCCAAGAAAGTAACAGAAATTCCTTAGTATTATTTCACAATTGAGGGAGGGAGGGAGCCGAGGAAAAGTCCTAGGGGCAGTCAGATGCTATCTGTGGGTATCTTTTGATAGGAGTCAAATTCAGCCTGGAGGTGGGTGAGTCTGCGAAAAATGTTGAAGGAAAGATAGCTGTATAAAAGGGAGTTTATACTGTTAGAGTACACACCAGTAAGAGATGAAGCCAAGAAAGGGGTCAGCAGAGTACAAATAAGAAGTGTCTCAGTAACTTTTATTTACCCTGTAAGTAATGGGGAGTTTTTATTAAAGGGATCTAGTCACATCTGGTTTTAGGAAGACCACTTTCAACACAGTGTGTGGAGAATGTATTTCAGAGGAAGAAGAATGACCGGGAGATAAGCAGGGGCTGCTGGGCTAGGCCGAATCTGAAATGCTGAGCTACGTAACTTAAGCCTGGACACAGGAGCAGCATGTGTGTCTGTGCTCCCTTCTCTCCAAAGAAATACATGGGGCTGGCTTCCTAGCTCTCTTGCTACCTGGGGCAGAATGTGGTTTGCCATGAGGTAAGCCCACTCAAATGTCAAAATTACCATCTCCAAATTAAGAAGGTCCATATAGGTTAGTTCTACTATCAATTCACACATTCCCACTACACTATTTCCAACAAGTGGTTGACTAGGTGCTTCTTTGAAAATGTATCACTCTAACCTTGACTCCTGTGACTCTCTTCCTTAACCAGTCTGTTCCAGATGGTTCAGGAGCTGGCAAAGCTCTTTCTCTGCTCTAGGCCTTCACACGTACTCCCCCTCTTCCTCATAGCCTGCAGATGTGGGTAAATGTGGGTAAATAGAGGATATCCCTGACTGCCTTTTCTAAGCATGTTAACCATTCCCTCTTTAAGAGTAGAGATACACATAAAGTCAGAGATACTCTTATGTCATGTACCTCCAATTGTGTCATTTGCTATAGTTGGAAAACGTAATCTACATGATTTTTAAAACCATTAACAAATAACCACTTGTTATTCTCTTCCCCCAAGCTATGAACTATCCAAAGTCAGGAAGTTTACCTGTTGTGGGTACTAGAGAATGCCCAACATTTTCTATAGTTCCTCATAGTTTAAAAGTTCTTAAGGATGAACCTAAATATTCTTCCCTCTAGTGTCTACATCTTTTCTTTTTTTATATATCTACTGATGATAGCTCTCCAGCCCTGCAAGGAGTCCTTAGTTTCTGGCCATCATGGAAAGTTCCCTGAACTGTGTGAAGTCTCCTCTGGTCCCTCCAGTTTCCTCCTAGCCCCTTGGGGGTCAGCAGGCCATGACTGGAAAGTACACTGGACTCCAGAGCAGGTCTTGCTAATTTAGATCTTTTTTTTCCCCCTCAGCAGTAGAACTTTGTATCATTTAAAAGATGCCAAGCTTCATAAAGAAGAAGACTCTAGTTTATTACTTCCAAATTCTCTCTCTGAGGATATATCCAAAGTGGAATTGCTAGAATAATGAGGATGAAAACTCTGTTTAATTATAGCCCAATAAAAATATGAATAATATTTTCAGTCATTTATAATTACTTGTTGATCTGATCCTTGTGGGGAGGAAGGAATGAACTATGCTCCCTTTGGAGGTGAATTAACCCTTTTTAGCTCCGTACTGCAGTAGTTATAATTTTCCAAGTACAATGCTTGCAGCAAAACAGTTCAATTGTAACCCAAACATAGACAATTTACTTACTGGTAGGACCAGTGACCTTAGTTCATATTTAGGAGGAGTCAAACATCAGGTAGATCCCATCTTTGTTCTTACCTCCTGTGGCGAGCATCACTGAAGCAGAGTTGAGACTTTTTTAGGATTCAGCATCTCTAATATCTCTAATAAGTGAGGGCTAATCTATCAAGACAAAATGGCCCAGCAGAACTGCCATACACTGTGTGCTGCTAATGGCTTGGAACCTGCAACTAAGAGGGTCTATGATGCAGATCTGGTCTTTATGCTTCATCATTCCAAACCTCTTGGGACTTGAAGAAGGCAGTGTGGTGTCCTGAGAATACAGCTTAACACATCTGTGGTCACAACCAGGCCTATGTCTCCCTGGACACCAGCACAGATGGGTCCTGGGAGACCAGTGCTGTGAACTCTGAAGGATGGGTGTAAGGCTGGGAGGCACAGGTCATTTAGCAAAAAATAACACACATCAGAACAATGCCTTAAAATACAGCAAGATTCAGGGCTGAAGAACCACAGATCATTGATTTATTTCTACCAACATGCTGTGACACAACCTCTATCTGAGGAAAAATTGTGCTAAACACACAGTGTATGGCCACTTGGAAATGGGACAGTTCTCAAAGAGTCCAGGAGCTCATCAGGGCAGGGCACTCAGCTTCGCTAAAAAGTGTCCTTTAGCATTTCTGGGATGACATTGGATAGCCTTCTGCCATTTTCTCTTAATTTTTAAGTTTCAGAAAAGGCAGATCACAAAGTACAGTGAAAGAAAGCAGTTCAGTCACAATGACTTTGGGTTGCAGGGAAGTTATATGGAGGATGGAGGAGACTTTGGTCAAGGTGTGGACTCTGACTCTGTGATGGTTTTCATCTGGCCCTGCCCCTGCCACATAGTCTGCTAGTCCAAGAAGACCCCTCACTGCCTTCCAAGAGTCCCAACTTGAGTTGGAGATATGGGAGGTGAAGAAGCAGGGCTGGGTGAAGGATGGGGTGGCATGGTCTATCTATCACTGAGCCTAGGCCACTGTGGCTCCTCAACATGATTTACCCTCATCTGTCTTGACCATTCCATGAGCATCCCCTGAGCTGGCCTCTGTGGTGCAGTAGGACCTGGCTCAGCACCCTTGTCCAGTTTCTATCCTTTCCAGCTTTCTGGCTTCTCCTGGCTTCTTGTTATGAGGGAGAGGGTGTTGTACTTTCTTATTCATTCTGGGGGGGCTTAAAAATTTTTTTGTCAAAGGTTGCAAAGAAGTGTTCAAAGGGCAAGGAAGAAGAAATGACACTCAGAATAAGGCATAGGTATTTGATGAAGTGATATGCCTTTTCTTTCTTAACAGATAGGCCTATTTTATGGGCTCTTCACCTTCTAACATCTCTTGACCTGGGGAAGGGATCTATTTTAGCTCCTTATTTACACAACAAGTGTCTGGCCCTTAGACATGAACTGTGATATCTTTCCTCCGCAATGCCATCCCATGCCTCTTTTCAGGGCTCGAGGAACTGGAGGCTGGTCCTCTTCTAAGCACAAGACAGTCATCCCAGGCATAGCCACATTACCCACCCACTGAAATACTAATCAGAAATTCTTTCCTAGGCCCTTGAGGGAAGCAAGTTCAAATGAGACTGAAAGTGTGATGGGTGGGAGGAATCAGACCCACATGTTTGTCCTTCTGTCATTTCAGACTTTCTTCTCTCTGCCAATTAAAACAATGCAGGGAGGTACCAATCCCTTCTCCAAGCTCTGAGCACTGGCACAGATAAAATTCCTTCAGATGTCAGCCCCCTAAGGAAAACCCTGTAGGAAATGGCAGGCACGTTACTTGTAAATACTGTTATTCTCAGCTGTTTCATTCTCTGTGGACAAAGTGCAAAAGTCAGAGCAAATTCTTAAAAGTAAATCTAAGGTAATGAGCTTCTTCCTCAGGGTTTTTGTGTGCCAATAGAAAGCAAAGACTGCTAATTCCATCCCCCTTCCCTTTAGTACCAGAATTCCAACTGCATTCTACAAATCCATGTACCCAACTAATCTTTTACAGCTTCTAGTTTCCCCTGCAACTAAGCCCTGGGACTTCCTAGAAGGTTTCTTTAAAGGAATGACTCTTCTGGGAAATACCCTTTTGCTACCTCAGCTTTCTTCCTTCTTTTAATTTGTAAGTGGTACACAATGGCTACAGTGACAGCATCTATCTTGAGTTGTGAGGTGATATTGAGGCTGGAAGCCACATGTTAGGTTGATAAACAGAACACAAGGGTAACCATGGTTCCACTAAACCAGTCCTTCTTTTGGATTTTTGCATGAGAGTGAAATAACTAAATTTCTATCTTATTTAAGCCACGGTTTTATTATTTTATTTTATTTTATTTTATTTTTTTATTTTATTTTATTATTTTATTTTATTTTATATTTTATTTTAATTTTATATTTTTTAAATATATCTTTATTGATTTCCGAGAGAGGAAAGGAGAGGGAGAGAGAGATATAGAAACATCAGTGATGAGAGAGTCATTGATCGGCTGTAGCCTGCAACCCAGGCATGTGCCCTGACCAGGAATCGAACCCCGATAGGCTGGATCCTAGGTCGATGCTCAACCACTGAGCCATGCCTGGCCAGGCTAAGCCACGGTTTTAAAAATTGTTTCCTTTTCTTTTCTGTATGCCATCTGGTTCTTTAAAAGACCAGGTTGCTGGTGGGTGATTACTTAGTAATCTGTTGGGATATTGACTGCATCTAATTATTTTACTCTAGCCTGTAGGTGTTACCAGTACTATTTTGTTGGCAATGACTGGTCCACTGGTTCTAAGTTAGCTGGAAATAACCTTGCAGCTAATTCTTCATTGTAATCTGTCATTTCCTGATCTAGGCCCCATCCCAGGAGGGAGAGCCTCCTACAAAAGTGCTAGGCAAGAAGTTCATTACCCTCTCTGTCTCTCATTTTCTGTTAAATTTTTGGTTTAGTTTCTTCACTTGCCAATAGCTAGGCATCTTTTATCATCCATGGATCTTTCCATTGCTGGAAAGAATAATAAATTATAATTATATGCTATAAAGCAACAATTATAAATTAAAAAGTCATATCAATATATTTGATAATAGTGATAGAAAACTCCACTAGTAATGAATCATCCATGAATATAATGATCTAGCTCGGGAGTCAACAAAATTCTTCTGTAAAGGGCCTAGATATTAGATACTTTAGACTTTGTAAATCATGCACTCTTTGTCACAACTATTCAATTCTACCTTTGTAGCATGAAGGAAATCATAGACAATGCATAGACAAATGAGTATGGCTGTGTTCCAATAAAACTTTATTTGTAAAAACAGCTGACAGGACTGATTTGGTCCAAAGAATGTAGTATGCCAACCCTTATCTAAAGGAAAGATTCTGAAGCAAGGGGCTGAGTGAATAACCTGGGTGCCTCTCAATAACTGAGAAAAGATAGAAGGTGTGCCACAGCTTCTCTGAAGATATAAGATTGTCCAGGTAAAGACAAGGATGCTCTGTGATTCCCTGAAGTGCTATGACAATAGGATTCTGTAGCACTTTAGTAGTGCTGGGTATATAAACAGGGGACAGAAACTTTTCGGGGATAGAAAAGTGGAGAAATACTTTTTTTTCTGAAGATAAGAGTAAGAGCTTTTGGGGGGGAAAAAGTAGTCTCTGTTCTCTATGTGTCAAATGAACCTGAAGCTTAAATCTCAGGCTCAAAGTTTACATATCATTGAATAAAAGCTTCATGAGTATGCATTCTGCCAATCACACTATACTACATGCCAGGGTCTCCTCTATCTGACTGGAAATATAATAAATGCAAAAAGGACTGGAAAGTTGCAAATCAAGACCAGGCTAAATAGAATTTAACAACAGAGAAACATCATTATAGCCGGAGCAGACTGGAAAGCCCGATCCTGGGTAGAAAGTAAGCTGTAAGGCAAAAGATAGTGGAGAGAAGGTATTTTAGGAAGCATTAACACATGGGCAAGGTCAAGACATCTGGAATGATGTCTGTCCAGGAGAGAGAAAATGTGAGAGTAGCTGGAGCAGAACCTTTGTATGAGTGACAGGACTCCATGATTTGGCTGAGCGGCAACCATATCATAGAGCTCAGGAGTTGGGAAACCAGATGTTGAGGGCCACATGGGTGAAACCAGGGAGTCTTGGAATATTTCTTGGTTCACAGTGTAGGACACATCTGGAAAGGTGAGTGACTTGTATGGGCCAAGAGTTTGACATCCCTTCAAACCAATACTCTACATTTGATTTAGTGTTTAATTCTTGTGTGTGTGTTGGGGGGAGGTAGGGATGTAAACTGATTTTCTAATTTTTTTTACCTTTTCAACTTCAAATTTAAAAATTTATTAAGTGAACTGCACCATATACAAAATGAACTTATTGAAAAATATTATTTTAGTTTTTATGTTACTCATAATTAAATAGTTCAGTTATTTCTATTTACTAAAAACAAGTGCATGGATATGTTTATAAAGTGGTGCTTAAAATATGTTGAAAGTTTCTTTCCCCCCACTCCCCTTGGAGGGGAGTGAATTCTGCATAGATTTAGGGGGTATAACACTTTCGGGTTACAGCATATCATAGTGATAGAAAATGAGAAAGATGAGAAGAAATGTACATTTTGCAAGCTCTTAGCCTGGAATTAATCATTACAACTAAGTCAAGTATTCCCAGAGGAGAAGGTCATGGAGATTACTGGAGGAGAGGTGGACAAAGGCTGTGCCTGTGTAAGAATATCAGGCAGGGCCTGCATTCAGATGATTTCAGTGTCCATATTTCATCAGTTTTTCTCCATCAGTATTCTTTGCTTGTGAATAATAGTCAGTGTAGAGTCCCTCCACCTCCAGATATAGTGTTCACATTGCAGTCAGCAAGAAAGAAGGAAAGGCAGGGGGTCAGGTTGCCAGATTAACAAATAAAATTATAGGATATTCAATTAAATTTTAATTTCAGATAGATAATGAATAATTTTGTATATTACAAGTCCTATATTTTATCTGGCAACCCCACTGGAAAACAGAAAGCAGAGACCTAAAAAAACACAGGGCTAACTCCAACCCAATGCTTTAATTAATTTTCCTGCAAGCCTACCCAGGACCTCAGCTCAAACACCATTGGCCAGATGAAAGTCACATGACTACCCCTGGCTGCAAGGTCCTCTTGGGAGGTGAATGTTTTCTACCAGATTCACTGAAGTGTTGAACATAAAATATTCTGTCCATGAGGAAGAAGAAAGCATAAGCACTGGTCAAGCAACACCAGGACCTGTCAGAGGGGAGAAACTGAGTCCAGAGGTAAAAAGAAGCAGAGGAGTTCATAACATTTCAAAGAGCTAACATTTCCTGAGTACTTATTCTTAGGCAGTCACTGTTTTAAATACTTTGCCTCTAATGCATAGGTATTATTATTATTATCCCCACATTTACAGAAGACACTGAGGCACAGATGCATTAGATACCTAGTCCAAGGTTCCCCAGATCTATGTGATAGAACCAGAATTTGAGCCTATATTTTATGCAACAGGTGCCCAGGTGACATTCACACGCTTGAGACTTATGTGTCAAACAGACCAGAACAGTGAGGGCTCACAGCACTCTTCCTAGAGCAGCTCAAGAATGGAAGCTTCTCTCACAATCCAAATGTGGAAAAATCCACAGTTTAGAGCCCACACTTCCTGTCAATTAGAGTGACAACACCCTGGTTTGTCTGGGACTGAGGAAGCTTCTGGGATGTGAGAATTTCAGTGCTAAACCTGGATAGTCTTGGGCAAACCTGGATGTGTTGACCACCCTACTCTAGAATACAAGACTGACCTTTTTTTGTTGTTTTTTAAATATATCTTTATTGATTTCAGAGAGAGGAAAGGAGAGGGAGAGAGAGAGATAGAAACATCAATGATGAGAGAGTCATTGATCGGCTGCCTCCTGCACGCCCCAGACTGGGGATCTAGCCCGCAACCCTGACATGTGCCCTGACCGGGAATTGAACCCCGATTGCCCGGATCCTAGGTCGACGCTCAACTGCTGAGCCATGCTCAGCGGGGCAAGACTGACCTTTCTTGAGGGGTCCCCACCTTGATTCTAAACCCTAATGGGAAGATGCAGATCTGGGGGGAAATGACTGTAGTCAAATAAATATCCTCATGGAACTATTATATAATCTAATACACATACCCACACACACATACACATATACACGCACACACAAACTGAAAGTCAGGGGCTTATTTACCCCTCTGCCTCTACTTCTAACTTACTCTGGGTTCTTAGACATTTTTTTAATCATACTGTCCCTCACTTTCTTCATTGCCAAAATAAAGAAGGTGAATTTGATCCTTTCAATTCTCAATTCCTAGAACCAGATGGATTCTACTGTCCCCTAACACAAGATCCTCCTATGACTGTGTGAATCTATGGTTAGAAAAAATATAATTGCCTTGTACCCCTATTCCTTTAAGTTTTGACAAAAATATCTTATGGCAATCAAGAAAGAAAGAGCTGCTGATGTATGAAAAGCCATAGCAAGCTCTCAGTGGCAACTAATGAATAAATATGAAAAACCTAAGGTGATACATTAGGGTTCCTTTTTTGTTGACTCCTTTACAAATGACCAAAACTGAAATGATCCCCTGTTTTTGGAATTCTAGCTTACTAACTCTCTGTAGTAAACATTAATGCTTAATCCATATACTTTGTATTATATGTTCAACTTTGCTTTGTTTGAAGAACACAGGTATGTATTGGGCTTCTATTAGGAGGCTGCATTGGGATACTAAAAGTGCACCAGATAGTTTCTCATCTCAAGGAATTAACTGGGAAGGAGCTAAGATTTATATATATTGCAAATAGAGAATGTATAAAATGTATGAAAAAGTTAAAAAAAAAGGTATTCAATAAAAATAAAAATATATCTGTGAGGACTGTATAGTTTTGCCCCCTTGCTCCTATCAAAACATCCCAAGCATAGCAGCATTATTTTTAGCACTCAAGCTACAATGTTATTGCTTCTCATATCCAGAAGTAGTATAAAATATTTCTGTCATATTGTGTTCTGATTTTTGGTACTGAAATATGAACTTAAGAACAGAAGAGATTAATATTGGCTAAAGTTATGAGTATTTTTATGGAAGAAGCAATACTTAGATTTGGAGAGTGTTAAAACCAGAGTAAATTTCAGAAATTATGTAACACAACCCTTCTTTGTACAAGCCAGGGAGATGAATGTACGTGTCCAGTCATAATTCTAAGAAGTAACAGAGTCAAAGACGGAAAGCAGAGCTTTTGATTCTCAGTACAGGGTTTCCCTTGTGTGCAGAAGTGCTATTCTCAGAATGGACTATCTTCATTCATTCAAGATATAGTTACTCTGTGCCTACTTCCCTCCCAGTAGGGTGAGTGTTGGGAATATGAACTTGTCCTTGTTCATAAATAAGACAACATGTAACAGTACATGCTAAGGACACAAATGGGATGTAGTGAGGGGGCCGGTTGAATAGGGAAGATTGGATGATGACTGCAGGCAGCATCAGATGGAAAAGAGGAGCCTTACCACGGAGAGCTTAAAATCCAGAATAAGGAATTGGAATCGGCAGATTAGCATAGGTTAAGTTAAATTATCTGAGTTCAAACCCTGGTTCTGGTTTTAATTCTTAGTTTGCTTATCCATAAAGTGGTAATCTCTCCAAAGGAGGGTCTAATGAGAAACTTTATAATATGGCATGATGCCCAACCCATAAGAAGACAATATACGTCATTTATTACTATTTATAAGTTCTAGCAAAATTTTTTTCCTTGAACGGAGGATGAACATGACAAAATTAGTATCATCTCTTGGAAAAAGAGGCCTAAAATAAAATTGCCCAATGTTTCTTAGGAAAAAGCTGATATAATTCTTAGGAAAAAAAGTATAAAATGTAAGGATCTAAAGATTCTATAAACAACCAGAGTTTGGACTAGCTTCCCCCCACATGGATGAGAACAGCTAAGTAACACTAGGTGATATGGAGAGAACCATGCAAGACAGAGAGAGGTGGCACAAGGGATTGGTGAGAGAATGGGGGTTCCCAGTGTGGCTGTGCAATGTCAACCTGTACACAATGCATGAAGTTCTGGAAAAGACAAGTATGTCAAGCAAAGAAGACAAACATTCACAAAAGATTGGGGCAAATAAACAAGCAGAATCTTGGATAAGAAAGTGAAAGATAAAGTGTGGCACAGTAAGGAAATAAAGCTCTGAAGTCTGAGTGACTGGGCTTGCATTCAGTTTTTATCACTTCTTTACAAAATCCCTGGTGGCTCTTTTTAATCTGAGAGTTTCCCCAAATCAAGTGTTTCTATGAGCCACATTTGTCCCTCATTAGACATATAAATTTTGGATTTTGATTCTGCCTCTCCATGGTGAGGCCAGGAGTTTGTACTGTAACAAACCTCCAGGTGGTTTTGATGCAGGCAACTGTTGGGTCAAACTTAGAGAACACTGACTTACATGCTCTGAGCCTCATAAAGTCTTCATCTTTAGAAGACAGGTAAAAATATTATATCCCTATACTTATTGTAGGTTGAATTTTGCCCTCCCCCAAAGAAATGTTCAAGTCCTAACCTGTGGTATCCGTGAATGTGACCTTATTTAAAAATGGAGTCAATGCAGATATAATCAAGCTAGGATGAGTCACTCAGAGGAAACCAAACCTGCCAACACCTTGATCTTGGGCTTCCAGCCTCCAGACTATGAGAAAATAAATGTTGTTTAAGACCTGCAGTCTGTAGCATTTTGTTATTGGTAGCCTGAGCAAACTAATATTGAAGATTCAAGATTTTCTTCTCAGAGAGAAAAATCATTCCAAACAATGTAGAGACTAACATCCCCCCTTTCCTTCCAGTCGTGGCTTCTTTGTAGCTCATGACACACAGTGAACATAAAATTCCAGGTGGATATATATATATGTGCCAGGTCCCAGCAAAAGGTACAGACAATGGTGAGCAAGGGAAAACATCTCCTGATTTGAAAACATTGTTGCCTGATTCTAAAGTTAACAAGAACAGGAAATAACTTCATGAATACTTCCAGAAAGACATATATCTTACCCCATGGGACATGCTTTTTATGTTTCATCTTCAAATTTGCTGGTTGTCTACTCTCAAAACATTAGAGAAGGGAGCAGGTGACTTTTTGTCTGACTGAATGAAATTCAAAAATACCCTTTTCTAGTCTCTATGGTTTCAAATGGAAAGGGACATGATATATTTCCTTTTAGTTTTTATTTTAGAATGTCATAAAGGAATTCAACTTTGAGATTTGAGATTGGAAAGATGACTTTAGAAAGCACAAGTCGGAAGTAGAGAAAAGTGAGACAGGAAAGTGAGAGAAGCCAATGGAGAGTGTGTTGACAAACTGTTTACTGCTATGTGTAGCTGGGGCTCAGTTCCTTACTGGCCCCTGAGAACCCATTGAAAATCCACCTCAGGATTGTCTCACCAAAGGATGGGAAGTCAGGAATTTATTCACCAAATTCCATCCTCCACTGCTTAGGGATGAGCACTGCTTAGGGTCTAGGTCACACCTGTACTCAGGCTCTGAGGCTTTCTGTGGTGTCAGAGAAATTTTCATGGTAACCAAGAAGGAGAATGTGGTGATATGCTCATGATGCAGGAGTTGGTGCCATACACAGAACAGGCCATCAGAGCTGTATTAAAACCACGTGAGTTGAGGGCCTAGAATATGGTGAAGAGCATTCTAGGCAAAGCAAAGAGCCAATACAAAGGCCTCAAAGTGCCTAAGACATTCAAGGAACACCAGAAGGGCAGTGTGGCTCAATGGAATAAGCAAGGAAGAGAATAGTAGGAATTGCTGTCAGAAAAGCAATGGTAGGGGCAGTTCTAAGGGAGGACTCTGGCTTTTAGTTTATGAGAGATGTAAAGCCTTTTCAGAGTTTGCACAAAGTGTAACCTCGTCTGTTTTGTGTTGTGATGAATGTGGATTTGGGTTGGGGGAAGGGGGAAAGTGGAGGCTGTTTCAATAATCCAGGTGAGAGGTGACAGTGGCTTGTATTGGGGTGGAAACAGTGGAGGGGCAAAAAATGATATACATTCTTTGATTCCCTCAACAACACAGCAAGATGATTCTTATTTTTAATCCTTAGAGTTCAAATTTTCTGAGAGTTTGAAATCTCTCAGAGTTTATAGATAAGGTAACTGTGAATCCTATAGGTTAGGGGACTCCTCATACAAGTTTCTGTCCCCAAAAAGTGGTAAAACTGGGCTTTAGTCCAGGCCTCAAATACCTGAGCCTCCATTCTTTCTGACCCTTCCCCCCCAATAATCTCAGAAAAGCTTCTACTTTTCATCTCTTACATCATTAACCATTAACCTGGATATATTTACTGACAAGGAAGAGAGGATAGGAAGAGTAAATGAAAATGGCAAAAAGTCTGTATACAGTTTTTTGTAGCAGAGAGTCCACTTTTCTCAGGACATTCCAAGATACTGAACAAACTGGGTGCAAAACTTCAGAAACTATATAACAGCAAATTATTGAGTTGGGTAGCAATAATTAGAAAGGAAATGAAGAAAATGGACATTGGGGGCCTTAATGTGAAATATGACATTGATAAATCAAAGGAAGCTTTGAATTAGAGATGTGGATATTTCAACTGATTATCCAGTGTAACTCATATCCTGCATTAAACTTTCCCTTTTATTAAATTTAATTTTTTTTTTTTTTTTTTTGCCTTTGTGAGGACAAAGAGAGTCTTGGAAAATTGTTAGGCCAGAGGATTATGTTTCAAAATGTTTATTCAAAAAGGGTGTAGAGGAAGGGGATAAAGCAGTTGAAAAATAATTTGCTTATTAAGCAAGCTTGAGGAATGTTCTCCTTTCCAATGAGTCTAGTGTATTTATAGGAAAGATAATAGAGAAGCTTATAATGAGTTTTGACCGTACAGCAAAAGTAAACAATCAGCCCAAGCCAAAAAAAGTTAGATCTACATATTTGTACTTTCAATGCTTATCCTAATAGTTGAATATAAACAAAATGTCACATGACTGTGTGAAGAGTAGAAATTGCTCAGCTGCTTTCTCTTTCTTAATGATTCCTAAGCAAATGGTGTTTATTTGGGGAACTTTATTTTTCTTTCTTTCTTTGTTTGTTTCTTTGTTTTTGTCCCAAGGTGCTACTAGGGACATAGGGACAAAAGGCATATTGGGACATTAGTGTGACCACATGCCTCCAGATTGTTTTGATTCATGTGATGATATGATGAGAATCTAAAGGAGACCTCAGAAGTAGGAATTAAAAAATCCTGATTAAATTATTCTATTTCAGCCACTCCACCCTTCCTGGCAGGAGAAAGTCCCTCCACAGAAAATGTAGTGCTTAGTCTTAGCTAAATGTTCCAGTAGTCTGGAGCTCTGGCAATATCACAGGAATTTGAACTGGAGCCAGGAGATACCTCACAAAGCCTGTGGGCAGAGTTAGAGGACTGGATTAGTTTTGCATAACTGTGTTTCTTGGGCATTTTAAAAGCCATCTGGTGCTTGTTTTATGGCAGGTGACCTTGTGCGAGAACCTGGAGAAACCCTTCTGGACTTTTTCCAGACCTGTGAATGCTCTTGGTTCTATTATCAGCTATTGATTTTATGAGTAGAGCTGCCTAATGCTGGGGCTCATGGGAAGTTGGTCTGGTTTTCCTAGCAATCCAGAAACAATTCAAGAGTCTTTGTTTCTTCATAGCTCCAGGGAGAAGGGTCTGATTTTGCAATAAGCATAAGCAAGAAGGCATTAGGTCTTCAAGAACTGACATATTTGCCACCAGAGTACTACCTGTTGGGTGTTGGGACTCTTGTTCACTTTTCCTCAGCCTCAGTCAGTCTTCTTACCACGCTTACATATACCTTTCTTATGTCCACTTTCAGACTGTAAAAAATTGTTCGTGTGATACCAAACTCCTAAATTGCCCTATACTTCCATCCATATTATTTATTTATTTAATATTTATTTTATCAATAAAAATATTTTTATTTTATTATTTTTAAATTTCCCCCCAAAATATTACAGATGTCCCATTTTCTCCCCATTGACCCATTCCACCCTGCCCCACCCCCCTCCTCAGTCCCTCGCCGCATCATTGTCCCTGTCCTTGTGTTATGCATATATACATATAAATTCTTTGATTAATCTCTCCCCCTCCATCCACCAGCCCTCCTCCACACTCTGAGATTTGTCAGTCTGATCCATACTTCTGTGTCATTAAATCTATCCTGGTCATCAGTTTATTAAGTTCTTTATTTTTATTTTTATTTTTAAATATATCTTTATTGATTTCAGAGAGAGGAAGGCAGAGGGAGAGAGAGATAGAAACATCAATGATGAGAGAGCCATTGATTGGCTGCCTCCTGCGTGCCCCAACTGGGGATGGAGCCTGCAACCCGGGCATTTGCCATGACCAGGAATCGAACCCCGATCGCCTGGATCCTAGGTCGATGCTCAACCTCTGAGCCACACCCAACTGGGCAATTAAGTTCTGTAGATACCACATAAAAGTGAGATCATGTGATGTTTGTCTTTCTCTGCCTGGCTTACTTCACTTAGCATAATATTCTCCGTTTCCTTCCATACTGCCCCAAATGGTACAAGATCCTTCTTCTTTATAGCTGCATAGTATTCTATGGTGTAAATGTCCCACAGCATTTTTAGCCAATCATCTACTGATGGGCACTTGGGCTGTTTCCAGATATTAGCCATTGTAAACTGCTCTGCTATGAACATAGGGGTGCATATATTCTTTCTGATTGGTGTTTCAGGATTCTTAGGATATATTCCTAGAAGTGGGATCACTGGGTCCAAAGGCAGCCCCATTTTTAATTTTTTGATGAACCTCCATACTGTTTTCCATAGTGGTTGCACCAGTCTGCATTCTCACCAGCAGTGTACTAGGGTTCCCCTTTCTCCATATCCTTGCCAGAAGATGTCATTTCTTGACTTGTTCTTGGTAGCCATTCTTACAGGTGTAAAGTGATACCTCATTGTGGTAATAATTTGCATCTCTCTGATGATTAGCAACATTGAGTATTTTCTCATATGTCTGTTGGCCATCTGTATGTCCTCTTTGGAGAAGTGTCTATTCAGGTCCTTTGTCCATTTTTTACTTGGGTTGTTTGTCTTCCTCTTGCTGAGTAGTATGAGTTATTTGTACACTTTGGAAATTAACCCCTTATCAGATGCATCCTTGGCAAATACATTTTCCCAGACCGTGGGGTTCCTTTGTATTTTGAGACTGATTTGTTGTGCAGAAGCTTTTTAGTTTGATGTAGTCCCATATGTTTATTTTTTCTTTCATTTCTCTTGCCCTAGGAGATGTATCAGTGAAAATTCCACTATGTGAGACATCTGTGACTTTAGGGACTATGTTTTCTTCCAGGATTTTTATAGTTTCACGACTTACACTTAAGTCTTTTATCCACTCTGAGTTTATTTTTGTGTGTGGTGAAAGTTGGTGGTCTAGTTTCATTTTTTTTGCATGTAACTGTCCAATTTTCCCAGCACAAATTATTCAAGAGGCTGTCTTTACTCCATTGTATATTCTTGCCTCCTTTGTCAAATATTAACTGACCATAATGGTTTGGGTCTGTTTATGGGGTCTCTGTTCTGTTCCATTGATCTATATGTCTGTCATACCAATACCAGGCTATTTTGATTACAGTGGCTTTGTAGCACAGTCTGATATCTTGTAAAGTGATCCCTCCCACTCTGTCCTTCTTTCTCAAGATGGCTGCAGCCATTCTGGGTCTTTTTTGGTTCCATATAAATTTTTGGAATGTTGCTTCTAGGTCTGTGAAATATGCTGTTGGTATTTTAATAGGAATTGCATTGAATCTATAAATTGCTTTGGATACTATGGAAATTTTAATGATATTAATTCTCCCAATCCATGAGCATGGTATATTCTTCCAGTTGTTTAAAACTTCCTCTATTTCTTTTTTCAGGGTCCTGTAATTTTTCGAGTTAAAGGTCTTTAAAATCCTTGGTTAAGTTTATTCCTGGGTATCTCATTTTTTTTTAGTTGCAGTGGTAAATGGTATTTTTTTTTTAGTTTCTTTCTCTGAAGGTTCATTGTTGATGTATAAGAATGCCATCAATATCTGGATGTTAGTTTTGAATCCAGCTACCTTGCTAAATTTATTTATCAAATCTAATAGCACTTTGATAGAGTCCTCAGGGTTTTCAATGTACAGTATTATGTTATCTGCAAATAATTACAGGTTTACTTCCTCCTTTCCAATTGGGATACATTTAATGTTTTCTTCCTGTCTAATGGCTGTGGCAAGAACTTCCAGTACTAGGTTGAATAAGAGTGGTGAAAGTGGACATCCTTGTCTTGTTCCTGTTTTTAAGGGAAATGGTTTTAGTTTTTGACTATTGAGTATGATGTTGGCTGTAGGTTTGTCATATTTGGCCTTTATTATGTTGAGGTATGTTCCCTCTATTCTCACTTTGCTGAGAGTTTTTATCAGAAATGAGTACTGGATTTTGTCCAATGCTTTTTCTTCATCTGTTGATATGATTATATGATTTTTGATCTTCATTTTGTTTATGAGATGTATCACATTTACCGTTTTGGGGATGTTATACCAGCCTTGAATCCTTGGAATAAATCCCACTTGGTCCCGGTGTATGAGCTTTCCAATGTATTGCTAGATCTGGTTTGCTAGTATTTTGTTGAGGATTTTATCATCTATGTTCATCAGGGATATTGGCTTGTAATTTTCTATCTTCATAGTGTTTTTATATGGTTTTGGGATTAGAATTATGCTGGCATCATAAAAAGATTTTGTAATTTTTCCTGCCTCTTGAATTTTCTGTAATAGATTTGAGTAGAATAGGTGTTAATTCTTCTTTGAATGTTTGGTAAAACTCTCCTGTAAATCTGGTCTAGGACTTTTGTTTGCTGGGAGTTTTTCATTACTGCTTCAATTGCGTTATTTATTATTGGCCTATTCCAGTTTCCTGCCTCTTCCTGATTCAGCTTTAGAAGACTGTATGCTTCTAGGAATTTTTCCATTTCACCCAAGTTGTCCAGTTTGTGGGCATATAGTTGCTTAAAGTATTTTCTTATGATCCTTCATATTTCTGTTGGCTCTGTTGTTCTATCTCCTCTTTCATTTCTGATTTTATTTAGTTGGGTCTTCTCTCTTTGTTTCTTAATGAGTCCTGCTAAAGGTTCATTAATCTGATTTATCTTTTCAAAAACCAGGCATTGGTTTCATTGATCTTTCATATTATTATTTTTTTTAGTCTCTATGACATTAATTTCTGCTCTGATCTTTATAATTTCCTTTCTTCTGCTTCCTCGGGGCTTTTCTTGCTTTTCTTGTTCTAGTTCTTTTAGTTGTGTTAAATGGTTCAGTAGAGCTTTTCTTGTTTTTTGAGATATGCCTGTACTGCTATGAACTTTCCTCTCAGGACTGCTTTTGCTGTGTCCCATAGATTTGGGGCTGTTGTGTGTTCATTTTCATTTTTTTCAAGAAGTGTTTGATTTCTTTCTTGATCTCATTGGTAACCCATTCATTGTTTAATAGCATGCTATTTAGCCTTCATGTGTTTGAATGTTTTTGAGTATTTTTTATAATGCTTTATTTCTAGTTTCATGGCATTGTAATCCAAGAAGATGCTTGATATGATTTCAATGTTTTTGAATTTGTAGAGACTTGCTTTATCCCTTAACATGTGGTCTATTTCTGAGAATGTTCCATATGCACTTGAGAAGAATGTGTATTCTGCTGCTTTGGGATGAAATGTTCTGTAAATGTCAATTAATTCCACTAGGTCTAGTGAATCATTTAAGGTCTGTGTTTCCTTGTTGATTTTTTGTATTGATGATCTGTCCAATGATAACAGTGGGGTATTAAAATTCCCGGCTATGATTGTGTTGCTATCGATCTCCTCCTTAAAGTCAACTAAGAAATTTTTATATATTTAGGTTCTATTATATTAGGTGCATCTATATTTATAAGGGTTATTTCCTCCTGTTGGATTGATCCCTTTAGTATTTTGTAGTGACCATCTTTGTCTCTTGTTATGGTCTTTATTTTGAAGTTTATTTTGTCAGAAATAAGAATTGCTACTCCAGCTTTCTTTTCTTTTTCATTTGCATGGACTATTTTATTCCATGCCTTCACTTTTAGCCTTTGTGAATCTTTTGCTCTCAGGTAGGCCTCTTGTAGACAGCACATATTTGGGTCTTGTTTTCTTATTCATTCAGCTACCCTATGTCTTTTGATTGGACCATTTATTCCATTTACATTTAAGGTTACTATTTAATAGCATACTTATACTATTAAATATACTTATTTAATAACATTTTTCCCCTTTATGCTGATGTACCTTTCTCTCACCATTCTTTCTTTTTCTTAAAGCAGGCCGTTTTAGCATTTCTTGCAATGCTGGTTTGGTGGTACTGAACTCCTTTAGCCTTTTTTCTTTTTTTTGTCTGGGAAGCTCTTTATTTCACCTTCAGTTTTAAATGATAGCCTAGTTGGATAAAGCAGTCTTGGCTGCATGTTCTTGCTTTTCATTACTTTGAGAACTACATACCAGTCCCTTCTGGCCTGAAGAGTTTCTGTTGATAAATTCGCTGTAAGCTTTATGGGGGTTCCCTTGTAGATCACCACTTGTCTCTCTCTTACAGCTCTTAATATTCTCTCTTTGTTCTTGACATTTGCCATTTTAATTGTGATGTATCTTGGAGTGTGTCTCTTTGGGTCTCTCTTGTTTGGAACCCTCTGTGTGTCCTGAACTTGTGTGGCTTTCTCCCTTGCCAGCATAGGGAATTTTTCTGTAATTATTTTTTCCACCAAGTTCTCTATCCCTTGCTCTCTTTCCTCCCCCTCTGGCACTCCTAAAATGCAAATGTTGCTTCACTTCATATTGTCCCAAATCCCCCTAAGACTGTGTTCATGCTTTTCAAGTGTTTTTTCTTACTGCTGCTCTGATTTAGTGCTTTATTTTCTATCTTATCTTCTGAATCACTTATTCTATCCTCTGCTTCATTGAGGCTGCTTTTAATTTCTTCCAGTGTATTCTTGACATCAGATAGAGTATTCTTTATTTCTGCCTGATTCTTATTTATGACATTTATCTCTTTTTTCATGTTTTCACTAAGTTCCTTGACCTTACCATTAAGTGCCTTGTTGTTCTCATTAATTTCCTGGAGCGTCTTTATAACCTTTACTCTGAACTCTATTTCTGATAACCTGCTTAACTCCATCCTTTTTTTTTTTTAATTTTATTATTATTTAAAATATTACAGATGTCCCTTTTACTCCCCGATGACCAGTTCCACCCTGTTCCTTCCCCTCCCCAGTCCCTCTCCCCACCATTGTCCATGTCCATGGGTTGTGCATATATGCACATAAATTCTGTGGTTACTCTCTCCCCCTCCACCCACTCGCCCTCCTCCATCCACTTGATATTCATCAGTCTCATCTATGCTTCCATGTCATTGAATCTATTCTGTTCATCAGTTTATTAAGTTCTTTAGATTCCACGTATAAGTGAGATCATGTGATATTTGTCTTTTGCTGGCTGGCTTATTTCACTTAGCATAATATTCTCCAGGTCCATCCATACTGTCCCAAAGGTACTAGATTCTTTTTCTTTATAGCTTGTAGTATTCCATGTTGTAAATGTCCCACAGCTTTTTTATCCACTCATCTACTGATGGGCACTGGAGCTGTTTCCAGACCTTAGCTATTGTAAACTGTGCTGCTATGAACATTGGGGTACATAGATCCTTTCTGATGAATGTTTCAGGATTCTTAGGATACATTCCTAGGAGTGGAATCACTGGGTCAAATGGAAGCTCCATTTCTAATTTTTTGATGAACCTCCATACTGTTTTCCATAGTGGCTGCACCAGTCTGCATTCCCACCAGCAGTGAACTAGGGTTCCCCTTTCTCCACACCCTCGCCAGCACATGTTGTTAATTTGTTGATGGCAGCCATTCTGACAGGTGTGAAGTGATACCTCATTGTGGTTTTAATTTGCATCTCTCTGATGATTAGTGACGTCAAGCATTTTCTCATGTGTCTCTTGGCCATTCGAATGTCCTCTTTGGAGAAGTGTCTATTTAAGTCCTTTGCCCATTTTTAATTGGGTTGTTTGTCTTCTTCTTGCTGATAGTAAGAGTATTGTGTACACTTTGGAAAGTAGCCCCTTATCAGATTCATCCTTGGCAAATATGTTTTCCCAGACCGTGGGGTTCCTTTGTATTTTGAGACTGTTTTCTTTTGCTGTGCAGAAGCTTTTTAGTTTGATGTAGTCCCATATGTTTATTTTTTCTTTTGTTTCTCTTGCCCTAGGAGATGTATCAGTGAAAAGTCCACTATGTGGGATGTCTGTGACTTTACTGCCTATGTTTCCTTCCAAGATTTCTATAGTTTCATGACTTACATATAAGTGTTCTATCCATTTTGAGTTTATTTTTGTATATGGTGAAAGTTGGTGGTCCAGTTAAATTCTTTTGCATGTGTCTGCCCAACTTTCCCAGCACCACTTATTGAAGAGACTGTCTTTACTCCATTGGATACTCTTGCCTCCTTTGTCAAATATTAACTGACTATAATGGCATGGGTTTATTTCTGGGGGCTCTGTTCTGTTCCATTGATGTATATGCCTGTTGTTGTACCAATACCAGGCCGTTTTGATTACAATGGCTTTGTAATATAGTTTGAAGTCTGGTAATGTGATCCCTTCCGCTCTGTTCTTTTTTCTCACTATGGCTGCAGCTATTCGGGGTCTTTTTTGGTTCGATATAAATTTTTGAAATGTTTGTTCTAGGTCTGTGAAATATGCTGTTGGTATTTTCATAGGAATTGCATTAAATCTATAAATTGCTTGGGAGAGTATAGACATTTTAATGATATTAATTCTTCCAATCCATGAGCATGGTATCTTCTTCCACTTGTTTAAATCTTCCTCTATTTCTTTTTTCAGTGTCATGTAGTTTTCTGAGTACAGGTCCTTTACATCCTTGGTTAAGTTTATTCCTGGGTATCTCATTTTTTTTTACTTGCAATGGTAAATGGTATTGCTTTTTTAGTTTCTTCTCTGAAAGTTCATTGTTGGTGTATAAGAATGCCATCGATTTGCAGATGTTGATTTAGTATCCAGCTACCTTGCCAAATTCGTTTATCAATCTAGTAGTACTTTGATGGAGTCTCTACGGTTTTCTTTGTTCAGTATCATGTCATCTGCAAATAATGACAGTTTTACTTCCTCCTTTCCAATTTGGATACCTTTTATGTTTTCTTCCTGTCTGATGGCTATGGCTAGGACTTCCAGTACTATGTTGAATAAGACTGGTGAAAGTGGACATCCCTGCCTTGTTCCGGTTTTTAATGGAAATGGTTTTAGTTTTTGCCCATTGAGTATGATGTTGGCTGTAGGTCTGTCGTATATGGACTTTATTATGCTGAGGTATGATCCCTCTATTCCCACTTTGCTGAGAGTTTTTATCAGAAATGGGTGCTGGATTTTGTCAAATGCTTTTTCTGCATCTATTGATATTATCATATGATTTTTGTCCTTCATTTTGTTTATGTGATGTATCACATTTATTGACTTGCAGAGGTTGTACCAGCCTTGCATCCCCAGAATAAATCCCACTTGGTCATGATGTATGATCTTTTTAATGTATTGCTGGATCCGGTTTACTACTATTTTAGTGAGGATTTTAGCATCTATGTTCATTAGGGATATTGGCCTGTAATTTTCTTTCTTTGTAGTATCTTTATCTGGTTTGGAATTAGGGTGATGCTGGCCTCATAAAAAGAATTTGGGAGTTTTCCCTCTTCTTGAATTTTCTGGAATAGTTTGAAAAGAATAGGCGTTAATTCTTCTTTGAATGTTTGGTGAAACTCGCCTGTAAATCCATCTCATCCAGGACTTTTGTTTGCTGGGAGTTTTTTGATTACTGCTTCAATTTCATTAGTTGTTATTGGCCTATTCAGGTTTTCTGCCTCTTCTTGATTCATCTTTGGAAGGTTGGATGCTTCTCAGAATTTGTCCATTTCCCGCATGGTGTCCAATTTGTTCGCATATAGTTGCTCATAATATTTTCTCACATCTTTGTATTTCTCTTGGGTCAATTGTCATATCGCCTCTTTCATTTCTGATTTTATTTATTTGGGTCCTCTCTCTTTGTTTCTTAGTGAGCCTGGCTAAAGGTGCATCAATCTCCTTTACCTTTTCAAAGAACCAGCTCTTGGTTTCATTGATTTTTTGTATTTTTTTTTAGTCTCTATGTCATTAATTTCTGCTCTGATTTTTATTATTTCCTTCCTTCTACTTCCTTGGGGTTTTTTTTTGCTGTTCTCATTCTAGTTCTTTTAGTTGTTGTGTTAGATGGTTCATTAGATCTTTTTCTTATTTCTTGAGATAGGCCTGTAATGATATGAATTTTCCTCTCAAGACTGCTTTCGCTGTGTCCCATAGGTTTTGGGTTGTTGTCTGTTCATTTTCGTTGCTTTCCATGATGTGTTTGATTTGTACCTTGATCTCCTTGGTAACCCATTCATTGTTTAATAACATGCTATTTAGCCTCCATGTGTTTGAATATTTTTGAGTTTTTTTATAGTGGTTGATTTCTAGTTTCATGGCATTGTGATCCGAGAAGATGCTTGATATGATTTCAATCTTCTTATATTTGTAGAGACTTGCCTTGTGCCCTAAAATGTGGTCTATTTTTGAGAATGTTCCATGTGCACTTGAGAAGAATGTGTATTCTGCTGCTTTGGGGTGAAATGTTCTATAAATGTCAATTAAATCCATTAGGTCTAGTGATTCGTTTAAGGGCTGCGTTTCCCTGTTGATTTTTTGTCTTGATAATCTGTCCAATGCTGACAGTGGGGTGTTAAAGTCCCCCACAATGATTGTGTTGCTGTCAATTTCCCCTTTGAAGTCCCCCAAGAGATTTTTTATATATTTAGGTGCTCCTATATTGGGTGCATAAATGTTCATAAGGGTTACTTCCTCCTGTTGGTTTGATCCCTTTAGTAATATGTAGTGACCATCTTTTTCTCTGGCTATGGTCTTTATTTTGAAGTCTGTTTTGTCAGAAATGAGAATTGCTACTCCAGCTTTCTTTTCCTTTCCGTTTGCATGGAATATTTTACTCATCCCTTCACTTTTAGCCTGTATGAGTCTTGTGCTCTCAGGTGGGTCTCTTGTAGACAGCATATATTTGGGTCCTGTTTTCTTATCCATTCAGCTACCCTTTGACTTTGATTGGTCCATTTATTCCGTTTACATTTAAGTTTACTATTGATATAAACTTATTTAATGCCATTTTTCCCCTTTATGCTGATGTACCTTTCTCTCACTATTCCTTCTTTTTCTCAAAGCAGTCCTTTTAGCATTTCTTGCAATGCTGGTTTGGTGATACTGAACTCTTTTAGCCTTATTTTGTCTGGGAAGCTTTTTATTTCACCTTCAAATTTAAACAATAGCCTTGCTGGATAAAACGATCTTGGTTGCATGTTCTTGTTTTTCATTACTTGCAGAACTTCATGCCACTCCGTTCTGTCCTGAAGGGTCTCTGTTGAGAAATCAGCTGTCAGCCTTATGGGGCTTCCCTTGTAGGTCACTGCTTGTCTCTCTTTTGCAGCCCTTAATATTTTCTCTTTGTCCTTGACATTTGCCATTTTAATTGTGATGTGTCTTGGAGTGGGTCTCTTTGGGTCCCTCTTGTTTGGAACCCTCTGTGCTTCCTGAACTTGTGTGGCTTTCTCCTTCGCCACCCTAGGGAAGTTTTCTATAATTATTTCTTCCACCACGTTTCTATCCCTTGCTCTCTTTCTTCCCCCTCTGGCACTCCTATAATGCGAATGATGTTTCACTTCATGTTGTCCCAAAGTTCCCTTATACTGTCCTCATGCTTTTTAAGTGTTTTTTCTTTTTGCTGCTCTGATTGTGTGATTTTCTCTACTTTGTCTTCTAAGTCATTTATTCTATCCTCTGCTTCACTGAGCCTACTTTTAATTCCTTCCAGTGCATTCTTGATATCAGATACAGCATTCTTTATCTCTGTCTGAATTGTATGTATGGTATGTATCTCTTTTTTCATGTTTTCACTAAGGTTCTCGATCTTATCATCTATAGTCTTCCTAAGTTCCTTGAATACCTTCATCATCCATACTCTAAACTCCATTTCTGATAACTTGCTCAACTCCATCTCATCAATGCATTTTTGTGGCGATGTTTCCTTTTCTTTAATTTGGGGATTGTTTCTTTGTCTCCCCATTCTGGTAGGTCTTAGTGCTTATATCTGTATATTAGATATATTTGCTGTGTCCCAGTTTTGTGGGATGGGTTTTTGTTTTGTGGGTCCAGTGGAGCCCAGAGGTGTATATTGTTGTTAATAGTGGTGAAAATTTAGAAAATAATAATAAACTGAAATGTAAAAAATAGAGAGCTCTTGGGAGATAACAGAAGCAGAGAAAAGATCCTGAAAGAAGGGCCAGCACAAAATTAAGGGAGACAATAGGAATAGGATAATAGTTGCAAATGAGAAAACAGAAATCCAATAAAGAGAATAAGCGAAACTAACAATTGGACAGGAAGACAGAAGGTTGCAAAATGTAAGAATGAAAGAAAAGTAGAAAAAGAAAGAAGAAAAAGAAGAAAAAAGTTATGCCAATGGAATTGAGAGGAGAGAGAGAGATAAAGCCCAGACAGGCAGGGAGTCTGGTAAGAGATTTGGGGGAAACTATAGAGGAAAGCAGTAAACTTGTTTGTAATGATAAACTCCCAGTCATTAAGCAGGGATATCAAGAAAGTCTTGATTGTAAGAGCAAGGATAAAACAAAACAAAGCAAATAAACAAAACAAAACCAAAAACAAGCTAAGCAAGACAAAATTCTTTTATAAAAAAGAGGGGAAAAAAATTTAGTTAAAAAAATGTTTAAAAAAAATTAAAAAAGAGAAAAAAAGATTTTTATAAAATTTAAAAAAGGAGAAAGAACAAATTTTCTCCCCTTTCTCTTCTTCCTAAGGAAAAAAGAGAAAAAGTAAACAAACCCACAAACAAAAAAACCCCCAAAACCAAACCAAAACAACAGAGAAAAAGGTAGTCAATCAGATGAGTTTCTTCTGGGCAACTTATGTTGTCTTAGGGTCACTGTTTTTTGTGATTTCAGTTCTCCTGGGAGGTACTTGTGTATCACCCCTATGTGAGGAGCCGTCTAGGTTTGGCTCTGGTGTCCTTAGGTAGATGGTTGATCTGAGACTCTCTGTGGGCCACCTCCTCTTGTCAGCCATTTTGTGATCTTGTAGTTTCCTGGTCTTGCTCCAGAGTCTTCTGTAGAGTCTTTAGGGTACAGGGTGGCTAGTGTAGCCCAGGGTATCACTCCCCTTAGAGGTGTTGCTGTCAGGCACTCACTCTGCGGGAGTTAGTCTCTGCTCCACAGCCGGCTCCTCAGTCCCTACCCTGTCCTCTGATTCTAGTTCCCCAGGTTCTGTGCTGCTGCAGCTTCAAATAGATTTCAGCCTGTTGCCTTTTCTGTACGGGCTGTTTCAGCAGCCTGGGCCCAGTGGGTTCAATTAAGAACACATTTTGGTGAGCCCTTTGCTTGCCCAGCCCCCAGCAGGGGTTTTCAGCATTTCCTCCAGATCCCAAACAACAGTCCCTGAATGTCTTATTCTTGCAGAGTCCTCCTGTGAGCTGTTCTCCCTGCCCCCTCAGGACTGTGCCCTGTGGGTGTGTCTGGGGTTTCAGTGAGTGGGACTCGCCCCTTTCCTGTTGGGGGTGGTGCTTCCGGCTGTAAGAGAGGCCGGTGGGCTCCTCCCTTCCCTCCTCAGCTCTGGTTGGCTGGCCTCACCAGGCCTGCCTCTCAGACCATCCACTGCACAGACCCCAATGGCAGCCTCTGCTCATCTGTCCTTGCAGTGCATGCCGGGAAGGTGGGAACCAGTTTTGCAATCAAACTCGCAAAAGCACAAAGCAACACACATGCAGAGAGTCCGCTCTACAAGGTCCCGCTGCCCTTGCTCCAAGGCACCCAGCGGGAGGGGACCCAAAGTCAGCTCCATGCAGCTCTCCTCACTGCTGGTCTGAGCAAAGCTGGAGAAGCTTCACGCTCCACCACGGGGACCCTCAGGGCTGGTCACAGATCCCAGCCTCTTGGCACCTGGGAGCTCAGGGCAGGAGGACACCCTCAGGGCTGGTCCCAGAACCCAGCCTCCAGGCACTGGGAGCTCAGGGCTGGAGGGCTCCTCCCCTCCCCCATGCAATGCAGATTCAGTGCTTTCTGGGGCTCAACACAGTGCCCCACAGGGAGGCAGAGGGTCCCTATGTGCGGGTGTTCAGCGCAGTCCTCTGGTCCCTCACTACTTGGGTGCCACAGGCCTTGGGAAAGCCTTCCCTATGGTCAGCACCCCAGCACCAGGCGCCTATTGCAGCCACCCCTAGAGGCTTTGTTTCCTAGGAAGGCGCTGTCTCCTCCAGACTCACCGCTCCCCTGGGTCCCTCTGCCTTGTGCACGGGGCCCTCCTTCCCCTCTCTGCTCCGGGTGTGGGATCCCCGCTTTTGGATGCGGTCCACGGGGCTTTGCAGCCTCCAAGCCTTCAGGCTCAGAGCCCAGCACAAGCTTCAGGGGGACTCCCCCTTCCAAGGGCCCTTTCTGTTACCAGACTCCATGATGGTTCCTCAGTGCTCCCCACTCACACTTTGTCCACTCAGGTATGTTTCTGTTTTTCTGAAGCTGGTTATGTAGGATTTTAGGAGGAAATCAAGTCCATGGCTGGAGCGGGGGCACTGCTGCTTCTCATAGGGCTGCCATCTTCCTCTCTTCGTGACTGCCAAGGCTTCAGTGGAGGGAGGGCAGTGAGGACTGGAGTCTCTGGAGGAGAGGCTGAGGCAGCAGGCATTTGGGAGAGACATGGAAAAGTGGTGGCTGGGAGACCTGTGTTCAGTCATCCTCCCCCATACTGCAGCATCTCGCTTAACTCCATCTTATACTCTTTTTCCTGGCAATTTTTTTCTTTTCTTTAGTTTGGGGGTTGTTTCTTTGTCTCCCATTTTGGTAGCTCTTAGTGTTTATGTCCATATATTAGATATATTTGCTGCCTCTGTCTAATGGGGTGGAATTTTGTAGTGTATGTCCAGTGGGACTCAGAGGTGTGTTTTCCTTATAATTGTAGCTCTTTGCTCTAAGCATGTCCCTTTTGTGTGTGTTCCCTTTGTGAGTTTTTTGGGCTCTCCTATTGTGATTGGGCCTAGATTGTTGTTGACCTTTTTTTGGATGAAATCTGCTCTCAGGTTGGATAACTGTTTATCTCAGCCCAACCATGTCATGTGAGCTGTTGTCAAGTGCTGGCAAGGCTGTACAATACACAACTAAACTGCCAGGAAACAAGGGGTGTCTTACAAAATATTTTGACAATCACAATGAAAACAACCCAGGTGAAAATAGAACTGAGAGAGTGAAGGGAAAACACAAATGCTAAAGCCAAGAATAAAGAAATAAATAAAATAAAGCTAGAGAGAAAAAAGTATATAATTGGTAATAGTAACAAAAATTTTAAAAATAATAATAATAAACTAAAATAAAATGTAAAAAATAGACAACCTACTAGGAGATAAAAGGGGCAGAGAAAAGATTCTGAAATAAGGGAGAGCAAAAAATTAAAGGTAGACATAGGAATAAGATAATAGTTAAAAATGAAAAAATAAAAATACAGTAAAGAGACAAACAGAAACTACCAATCAAACAAAAAGACAACAAGGCAGCTGGGAGAAAAAGAAAAGAAAAGAAAGAAAAAAAGTTATGCCAATGGATAGAGAGGAGAGAGATAAAGGAAGGGCAGAGAGGGAGTCCAATAAGAAATATGAGGAAACTATAGAAAAAAATCAGCAAACTTATTTGTTATAATGAAAATGTCCCAACAATTAAGCAGAGAATATCAAGAAAACCTTCATAGTAGAACAAAAGATAAAACAAAGCAAAGAAACAAAACAAAATACAAGCTAAGCAAAGCAAAATTCTTTTAAAATATTAATTAAGGAATTTAAAAATTTTTAACAAATTATAAAATTTAAAAGAAAAATAATTCTTTCCTTTCTTTTTCCTAAGGGGGGGGGGAGTCAATCAGGTGAGTTTCATCTGGGCAGCTTATGTTGTCTGTGGCTCACTGTTTTGTATGCTGATTTCAGTTCTCCTCAGAGGTACTTGTGTATCAGCCTATGTGAGGAGCTTTCCAAGTTTACCTCTGGTGTCCTTAGGTAGTTGGTTGATCTCAGCCTCTCTGTGGACCACTACCTTTTGTCAGCTATTTGGCAACCTTGTAGTTGCTTGGTATTACTCGAGAGTCTTTTGTAGAGTCTTTAGGGTGCAGGATATCTAGTGCAGCTCAGGATATCACTCCATTTACTTAGAGGTTTTGCTGTCAAGCACGCACTGTGAGTGAGTCAGTCTCTGCTTCACAGCCAGCTCCTTAGCCTATACCCTGTCCTCCAATTCTAGTCCCCCATACAATAGCCTGCTGCAAGTTCAGACTGAATTTAGTCTGTTGCCTTTTCTGTATGGGCTTTTTCAGCAGCCTGGGCTCACTGGGTTCAATTAAAAATATTCCAGTGAGCACTTTGCCTGCTCAGCCCTGAAGCAGGGGTTTTAAGCTTTTCTTCCAGTTCACAAACAATCATTTCTGAGACTCATTCTTATAATGTCCTCTTGTGAGCTGTTCCCCCTTCCCCTCAGGACTGTGCCCTGTGGAAAATATCTGGGGTTTCAATGAACCAGCCCCTTTCCTTTTGGGAGTGGTATCCTATCCTGCAAGAGAGGCAGGCATGCTCTGCCTCTCTTTTCCCAGATCTGGTTGGCTGGTCCCACAGGGTGCATATTTCAAACACTCCACTATGCAGACACAAATCCCAGCTTCTGCTGGTCTGTCTACCCAATGCAAGCCAGGAAGGTGGAAGCCAGCTCAGCAACTGAAATCTCAAAAACCCACAAAGCAGCACAGGGGACCCCTCTGCCCTCCATGCAGAGCACTCCTTTCCTTCTCCTCCGCTCTGGGTTTGAGAACCCAGCTTTTGGATGCCAGTCCATACTCCCAAGGGGAGGGAGCTTTGCAGCCTTTAAGCCTCAGGGCTCAGAGCCCAGCACAGACTTCAAGGGGCACTCCCCCTTTCTACTCCTCTCCTCTCTTACCAAACTCCATGATGTTTCTTCAGTGTTCCCTACTCAAAATATGCCCACTCAGGTATATTTCTCTGGTTTTTCTAAGCTGGTTATGCAGTATTTTAGCAGTAAATTGAGTCTGTGGCTGGGAGCAGGGGCGCTCTGCTTCTCACAATGCAGCCATCTTCCCTCTCATCATCCCTATTATTTAAAATCACAAATGTATGGATTTCTTTAAAAGAATGTTATATATGTTTAATAAATGTTGATAATTATGCAACCCATTAATTTTCCCACTTTTAACTTGACTGCTTAAAAATTCATGGCTAAAATTAAAGCTTATTTTTAGATCCTTATTAATATTTTGTGATATTATTGTTTTTTCTACATGTTTTCTTCTATTTTAAGTTTTAAATATGTACATCATTTATTATAATCATTCTTATATTTTTATTGAAACAGCAGAGACATAAAGCAAAAATGATCATATTTCCCACCTAAAGAAATCAACTCCATGTAATCAGAAACAGGCATGATATCTTTAAATGGGCAGCCTCAGCCATCTGTCAGCATTAGTGAGCCCATAGCAAGAGGAAGGCTATAGAAAGGCTACTGTTCAAGGACAAAAGGCATCCTCCAACTATGTTGTTTAGTGCATCCACCAATCCCATGGTTCTCAAAGTCAGTCCCTTGACAAGGAGCACCAGTATCATCAGAGTACTTACTAGAAATGCAATTTCTCAGGCCTTACCTACTGAACTAAAATGTCTGAGAAGGAATTTAGCAATCTGTGTTTTACCAAGTTCTCTAGTTGATTCTGATGCATGCTCAAGTCTGAAAAGCACTTGCTAACCCATATGTTACAGTGAAGACCACTGAAGAAAACTCCCTTCTGATTCTTCCTGTTAAGCTTGCACTTTGATGTACTAGCCACTAAATATGCATTTTATTTCTCCTTGTGTATTCTTACTTAGTCTGAGTTTCATTGACTCTTTTTCATTCTCATGGGCACCATTTCTCTATATCCCTTCTGCTTGGCTATGAAAATAAACACTGACCATAAGTATCATTTGGAATCAGAAACTTGCTCATTTCCTTCACCTTACTAAGACTTCAAGTTCATAAGACTTCAAGCGGTTTCTTCATCTCTGTACACACAATCCTCATTAATTAATTTCTTTTTATTATTTATTTATTTATTATTTATTTTTATATTGTTGATAGTGTTACAGATGTTCCTTATGCCCCATCCCTTTTCCACACTCCATCCAGTCCCTGCCTGACAGGGGCACAGACCTTCACTACATTTTTGTCTGTTGTCCATGGGCTATGCATATATACATATACATATACATATGCATATACATATGCATATACATATACATATACATATACATATACATATACATATACATGTTCTTTAGTTAATCTCTTCCCTTTACCTCCAACCCTTCCCTCTGAGATCACTCAGTCTGTTTCATACACCCATGCCTCTGGAAATATTTTGTTCATCGGTTTACTTTGTTCATTAGATTCCACATATAAGTGCAATCATGTGACATTTTTCTTACTCTGACTGGCTTATCTCACTTAGCATAATAATCTCCAGTTTCCTCCATGCTCGCTAAAGGGTAAGAGATCCTTCTTCTTTACAGCTGTGTAGTATTCCATTATGTCATTGTACCACAGCTTTTTTTATTCACTCATCTACCTATGGGCACTTGGACTGTTTCTAGATCTTAGCTATTATAAATAATACTGCTCAAACATAGAAGTTTGTGTATTCTTTCTAATTAGTGTTTGGAGATTCTTAGGATATATTCCGAGAAGTGGGATTGCTGGGTCAAAAGGCAGTTCCGTTTTTAATATTTTGAGGAACCACCATACTGTTTTCCACAGTGTCTCTGCATTCCAACAAATAGTGTTCTGGGGTTCTGTTTTCTCCACATCCTCACCAACACTTATTGTTTGTTGATTTATTGATGGTAGCAATTGTGGCAGGTATGAGGTTTTAATTTGCATTTCTCTCATGATTAGTGAGGTTGAGTTTTTTGTCTATTGGCTATTTGTATGTCCATTTTGGAGAATTATCTATTAAGGCCCTTTGCTCATTTTTAAATGGATTGTTTGTCTTCCTCTTGTTGAATTGTATGTGTTCTTTACATACTTTGGAAATTAACATTTGTAAGATGTATCATTGGCAAATATGTTTTCCAATACAGTGGGTACCCTTTGCATTTTGTTGACAGGTTTTTTTTAGCTATGCAGAAGCTTTTTTGTTTGATGCAGTCCATTTGTTTTTTTCCTTTGTTTCTCTTGCCTTAGGAGATGTATCAGTGAAAATACTACTATGTGAAATGTCTGAGATTTTACTGCTTATGTTTTCTCATAGGATTTTATGGTTTCACAACTCAAACTTATGTTTTTACCCATTTTGAGTTTATTCTTGTGTATGGTGTAAGTTGGTGGTCTACTTTCATGTTTCTTGCAGGTACCTGTCCAACTTTCCCAGCACTACTTACTGAAGAGTCTCTCTTTACTCCACTGTATGCTCTTGCCTCCTTTGTCAAATATGAATTGACCATAATTGTGTGGGTCAATTTTTTGGGTCTCTGTTCTATTTCTTTCATCTATATTCTTGTTCTTGTGCCAGTACCAGGCTGTTTTGATTACAATGGCTCTGTAGGTTAGTCTGATATCTGTGTATTGTGATCTTTCCAGCTTTGTTCTTCTTCCTCAAGATTTTTGGGGCTTTTTTGGTTATATATAAATTTTTGGAATATTTGTTCTAGATCTGTGAAATACGCCATTGGTATTTTAGGTGCCTTTTTAAAAATCAGTCTGAACACCAGTTCTTACTGCATATTGGAAATGCGGTGATGGTTGTTGCCTTGAGTTTAGAATGTGTAATAATAATGAATAAAGTAAAATATAGAATGGGAAAAGAAAAAGATAAAGTAAAATAAATTAAAAATAAAAGAAAATAGAGAAATAAGATATATAAAAGAGAAAAAGAGAAGAAAAGAATAAACCTTTGGATCTATTTGTGGAGCTTGCTGTATTTTGCTCCAATGTTGTCTGAATCTGACCACTTAGTGTGCCAGTACTGACCTCCTTGGAGGTCCTCCGGTGCAAGCCAAGGTCAGTTGCTGTCCCTGCCTGACTTTTGGCAACTTGACTAAAGCACAACAAGGTGTAGCCCCAAGTAATTTGGCAAGCAGTACCTTTGTAGCCTAGAGGCTGAATTTGCCTAGGTCTCAAACCTTGAATATCCCTGCTCTGAACTAGTTTATCTTCCCTCACAGAACTGGACTCCACAGAGGTATCAGGGACCTGGCTGGGGTGGTTTTAACAGATTAGCATTGGGGATGGTGCCCCTAGCTTGTAGGAGAGGGGCAGGGTGAGGGCACTTCCTCTCCTTCTCAGGGCTGTGCTGGCTGAATTCACTGGGGAAGTAAGCTCTGGTTCCTTGTAATGCAGCTGAAGGGCCCAGGACATGTTTATTTGTCTTCCAAACAGAAACCCACCTGGAGACATAACTGCAATGCCTCTGCTCTGCCAAGTTTCCTGGCACCTCCTTCTTGCCACACCAAGTAGGTAGTGATAAAAATAAAAAATCAGCCCTGCTTGGCTTTCCAATCTTTCAGTGTATCTGGCCCCTGCTGGGCAGGGTTTCTGCTGAGGCTCCAACCAATCCAAATGTCCAAGTCCTCAGTGCTGTCAGATCAAGCCATATGAGCACAGATTTCAAACCCAGAGCCATTCCCCCTTGCTTGGAGTCACAGCAAGGAGGGGCAGACCCAGATGTTCTGTAGGTGGGTGGAGGGGCACCACTCATGTGTTAGAGTAGGCAAGACCGATCCTCTTTCCCAGTCCACCCTATCCAGCCCCTGACCTGCTCTCTGCCCAAAGTTCTTCCAGAAAATAAAGGGTCCCTCAGATTCAGTGCTGGGTGGACAGGTGAAACCCCTCCACCGATCCCTGAGTTGTGCCACCTGGTCTCTCTGACAGACACAGATCTGGGCAAGCCCCAAGTTGATGTTTTAACAAAGAACTCTTTGCCTGGGTTGGTGCAGTCTGAGTCTCCCACGTGGCCTGAAACACCACTGATCCCCACCTCCAGATCTTATGCTGGCTCCCCTTACTGTCTCTGTTTCTCTGGTCTGAGAATCCCAGAAGGAGGCTCCACTGCCTCGCCTTCCCTCTGGCTTCGCAGCCATGCAGGTTCACAAGTTGGCTCACCCTCTCTATATTTCCTCCTGTCCCTTCTCCATACTCCCTGCTCACAAAATTTCAGGTTAACCACACTTCAACTGGTTTTTCAAGCCAAATGCACTGCAGCTCAGCTGCAGGTCCAGTCTAATGTTGGGAGCAAGCAGAGGAAGCTTCCAGCTACACAGCAGCCATCTTGGAATCTCCTTAATTCATTTCTTGGTCGCCTTTCTAATTTATACTGTTTTCACTCACTGTTCCTAGCATTTTGAACTTTAACAGAGAGGTATGAATAAGCAGGGGACTTTTAGGTAAGTGGCTATGAAACAACTAAAAGCAAAATTCTAACAAGGCAGAAAGTACAAAAATGTAAACTTTTTCTTCTGGCACAGGACATTTGCTATGGGTAAATGGAGGAACTGTTGAATGAAGGATTTCTAAAAAATGGGGAAAGTCAATAGAACTCAGCCTTGAAGTGAGCTCTTTCTTGCCTAAAACTAAGGATAAGTGAAAAAATAGGCTTTTTTTTTTTTTTTCCTCAGCAGACATTTGACAGAGAACCATCACAATGGTAAAGAATTATTCCCTACTGATCTTCATTGCTCAAATATGTTAAGATTCTAATCAGTTTGTTAGGAGTTCAGAATAAAACCATTACTGAAGTAAAATTGGCATTCAAGAGCAGAAACTATGTTATAACCTATTTTCTCCCCTTTCTTCTCAGTGAATCCACTTAGCCCAAGATCCATTTCCAGAGGGCAGTCACAAGTTTTATTTCATGAATAAGAAAACAGATGAACTCCGAGAAGCTATCACATAGGCTTATCAAGGGCTTATAAAGTGGTTTACTGTAAATAGAAGAGCTGAGACACTTAAACTTCTTTGAACTAGGAATACAGAGATAATGAGGCAGTTGACTTTTCTTTGATGAGAGTTGAATCTTTCAAAATGCTGGGTAGGAGAGGGAATTTAGGGTGGACAAAATAAGCCATATGTAAACTAATTTGAATATGGACAGAAGCAGAAGATATGCAGTACAGAAAATATATAGAGTAGAGGGTATAGAATCCTGTTGATACCAAAACAGGAAAAAAAAAGCAGAACCCTGGAAAAGCTGAGTTGTACCAGTCAATCAACCCAAGAATACTAGTTAACACAGACTCCTGCTGCTGAAGTCTTTAAAGGATCCCTAGACTCAGAGTCCCTTACAGTCTAGTGCCAATGACACCTGCTCCGATTATAGCTTCTGGTTACCCACTACGCCCATTATCATGCTCCCTAAGTTTTTGTCTCCCTTATCACTCCATGTGTGTCCTTAGTAAATGGTTTGTTTAGTTGAACCATTTACTTCAGTGAGTTTCTAAAACTTGCAACCAAAAAACATAGTATTTTGTATTTTAGCCATGTTTTTGACCACATTAAAATATTAAATAGTATCACAGATTTAGCCCCTGAGCTCTCCTCACCCCTTTCTGGTAAACAAAGAAGGATGCTTCTGCTGGCTTCTAAAAAGCAACATAACAAACTTTTAACTAGAAATCCATGACAACTTTTTTCACTTTTTGCAAAGAAAAATCTTCATTTTGCCATTATTCTGAAAATTAGGCTCCATGGTTTCAAGTTTCTCTGTGAATTTTCTCAACTCTTGTTTTAGCTGGCTCATATATCATGTTACAATGGCTCAGGGACCCAGTTTTCACAATGCCATCTTTCCTCATACAGTAGAGCAACACAGTGAGATCAAGTGCTGTTTTAGAACAGTAAACTTTAAAAGAAATGTGGGGTTTTTTGCCCTGCCAGGCATGGTTCAACAGTTGAGCATTGACCTAGGATCCAGGAGATCATGGTTCGATTCCTGGTCAGGGCACATGTCTTGGTTGTGAGCTCCATTCCCAGTCAGGGGCATGCAGGAGGCAGCTGATCAATGACTCTCTCATCATTGATATTTCTATTTCTCTCTCCTTCTCTCTCCCTCTATCTGAAATCAATAAAGTTGTATTTAAAAAATAATAAAATAAAATAAATATATTTTTAATTAATTAATTACTTAATTTATTTTTATTTTTATTTTTGAAAGTATTACAGGTATCCCTCCTTTTTTCCTCCATTGACCCCTTCTACTTCACACTCACCCCTGCCTCAAGCCTTCACCACACTATTTGTCTGAGTCCATGGGTTATACATATATGTATATAAATTCTTGGTTAATCTTTCTCCACCCACCCACCCCAGCCTTCCTCTGAGATTTGTCAATCTGTTCCATGCTTCTGTGTCACTGGATCTATTTTGTTCATCAGTTTATTTTGTTCTTTAGACTACACCTAAAAGAAATGTCTTATATTTTTCTTATTATAAAAGTTACATATGCTTATTGGAAAAAAAATGAAGACAGAAAGAGTAAAAAGAAATAAAATCACCTATAATATCAAGAAAAAATCAATTAAAATTTATGTATGTTTTATCTTCATTTCTTGTACATGGTAAGAAATAGTTGAGCCCGGCTGGGCGTGGCTCGGCGGTTGAGCGTTGACCTAGGATCCAAGCGATCGGGGTTCAGTTCCCGGTCAGGGCACATGCCCGGGTTGCGGGCTTGATCAGTGACTCTCTCATCATTGATGTTTCTATCTCTCTCTCTCCCTCTCCTTTCCTCTCTCTGAAATCAATAAAGATATATTTAAAAAAAAAAACAAAACAGTTGAGATCATATGGCACATACATTACTGAAACCTCATACTTGGTTTAGCACTATAATGTAAACATCTTACCATACTTTAAAAATAGTCTTAGTAAACACCATTTTCAAAAGTTGCATGATATTTCATCAAACGGAATTTCATCACATGCTTTACAACTAATAATTCCATTGTTGAACGTTTGTTTATAATATTGGGCTAATATAAATAATTATGTAATGGGTATTTAGTACATGTCATGGATGATTGTATTCAGATGTATTTCTGAATGCGTGATCATTGGGAAAGTTGTTGTAGCATTTGTCAGCCCTTTAAAGGCTTTTCACAAATGTAGAGATGTTTGAGATGAAACATGTGTCCTCTGGAATCTATGAACTATCATGAATATTTGTTAGCTGGATAGATATCATGAAACCTAGATATCAGACATTCTGATGGTCAAGTTTGTTTCTTTGCTTACTAGCATTATGGTTTAGAAATATTACACAGGAGACTTCTGGTTAAGAAAATTGAGTAGGTAGACACTATGCTTATCTCCTCCCATGATCACATCAAAATTGTAACTAAATTACAAAACAACCATCATTAACAACCACCTGAAGACTAGATGAACAGAAATCCTATAACTAAGGATATAAGGAAGTCAGAGCAAGATGGGCAGGAGATGCAGTGAGACAGAACAGGGAGGTCCTACATCCATAATGTGGTAGTTAAGAAATGGGAAGAATATCTTGGCTGAAGATAACCCCCTGAGGAGCAAGGGATCCCAGCTCCACACCAGGCAGGCATTCCAGCCCAAGACTCCAATACGGGGAAGAGGAATTCCCAAAACATCTGGGAGTGAAAATCAGTGAGGATTATGGTTGAGTGAGATGTGGGACTTCTGGAGACCAAGCACTTCAAATCTTAAAGGAATGGTGCACACTCTCCAGCTCTGAGCTACAGTGCTGAAGTGGCAGCTCAAAAAACACCAAGAATTACAAGGAGGAGCTGAACTGACTGGCTTCAAGGTGAGGGCAGGAGGAGGGTGATCTGGGATAGAAACACTGGTAAATAGCAGATGCCATTTTTCCTTTATTGAGTCTTCTCCTTACCCAGCTGGCAGGCACAGGAGGTTGCCAAATCTGAGTCTCCATTAACTTAGCTAACACTGTTCACCCCACCCTGGTGATATTCTGAGAAACAGCCTCACCAAAATCATACACCTGGCCAAAACCTCTTTCAGTATATTTTTCACTCAAGTGGCCTGCCTCAACTCATGCTGTGGATTTTCCTAAAATCTCTCAAAGGTCTATAAATCTCAAGTAAATATCTTTTGGCCTTGGCATGCCTCTTACTCTTGCTAAGTGGCCCCAAGCTCTATGCTAGGGGCTGTCAGACTTGATATGTAGCTTAGCCTCTCTGAGGTACTCACAAGATTAGCACAGGCAGAAACCAACAACAGATCACTTTTTAGTTCTGATTAGGTGGCCCTGGGCTGGGCACAGGCAGCAGCTGAACTTGGCCTGCACCAGAGCCCTTTTTAAGAGGCCCCAGAAACCAACACATCCCAGTGTCAGGCTTCAGACAACACTAGAGCACCACCCAACCAACTCCCCAAAATGACACACACATAGGGTAGACACAGCAGGCCCCAGACCTTTGCTAAAATTAATCTTGCTCAGTGAGATCAGCACCTGCATAACAATTCATCTACTTTAGTCATGGCCATCCCTCATAGCCAAGTAATCTGAAGATCAATACTACCCACTAACATACCAACAAAAATGGAGACTCTAATTCAATAGGAAAGAAAACAAAATCCACACAAGGGACACCCCTGGAGTACCCAGCTCAACTAACTAGTGAGATTGTGCCACTTGGACCACCCCCACCAGAGCACCTACTATATAAGGCCAAGACTGTGAGAAATAGCAGATCTACCTAATACATAGAAATATACACAGGGAGGCATACAAAATGGGAAGGTAAAGTAATCTCTCCCAAATGAAAGAACAGGACAAGGCTCCAGAAAACCACAACTAAACAAAATGAAGACCAGCAATCTACTAGGTGCAGATTTCAAAACACTGGTTATAAGGATGCTCAATGAACTTAGGGGAACAATATATATACTCAGTGAGACTTCAAATGGATGAAAACCATAAAAAGGAGATAGAAAACATTTAAGAAACAAAAAATATAATAATTAAAATAAAGAAGACATTAGATGGAATCAAAAGGAGACTAGATGAAACAGAGAATCAAATCAGCAATCTGGAACACCAAGTAGCAAAGAATATCCAATCAGAACAGCAAAAATAAAAATAAAAGTAAAAGATAGTTTGAGGGGCCTCTGGGAAAACATCAAGCATACCAACATTTGCACTATACATGTAACAAAAGAATAAAGAGAGAGGAAGGGTTTGAAAATATGTTTGAAAAAATAATGACTGAAAACTTTCTTAAGCTGATGAAGATGTATAAGTCTAGGAAATACAGTATCTCAAACAAGACAAGTCCAAAGAGGCCCACACTGAGACACAACATGATTAAAATGCCAAAAATGAAAGACAAAGAGAGAATCTTAAAAGGAGCAGTAGTAAATCAGTTAGTTATGTTAGCTTATTTCTTAACAGTAAGAAAGGGTTGGCACAAAATATTTAAAGTGATAAAAAACAAAGATTTATAACCAGGTTTACTCTACTTAACAAGCTTATCTTGTTGTTGTTGTTAATCTTCACCTGGGGATACTTTTTTCATGGAATTTTTAGAGAGTGAAAGGGAAGAAGAGAGACAGAGAGAGAGAAAAAAAAAATAGATGTGAGAAAGACACATCAATTGGTAACCTTCTGCACGCGCTCAGACTTGGGCCAGGGATTGAGTCTGCAACCAAGGTACGTGCCCTTGCCAAGAATCAAACCCAAGGCCCTTCAGTCTACAAGCTGATGCTCTAACCACTGAACAAAACTGGCTAAGGCAGCAAGGCTATCTTTTAGAATAAAAAAAGAATGAAGAGTTTCCCTGACAAAAAGAAAAAGAAAAAAACAACTAAACCAGTATTACAAGAAGTGCTAAAAGGACTACTTTAAGAAGAAAAGAAAAGATGAAAAAATAAGAAAATAGAGGAAAGAAAAAAATTATCACAGGAAGAGGAAAACATAATAAAAGCAGTGGGTCAGGCAACACTAAAGCTAGTAAATAGGTTAAAATGCAAAAGTAGGAAAATCACTTGTAAATGAAACAATAAATTAAGGGATACACACAAGCACAGACACAAATAAATAATAACAAATACATAAACATGGATAGAGTAAGTAAAAATGGTGTTCAAATTTAAATGGTGTTCAACTTAAAATAGACTGCTTTAAAAATAGTTTGGTATATAGGAAACATATAGTAATTACAAGCAAAATATATACAACAGATATACAAGAAATAAAGATAAAAAGAATTCAGTACAACACTATAGAAAGTCATCAACATGCAGGAGAAGGGAGCAAGAGAATAAAAAAGGAACAGAGAACTATAAAGCAATCAGAAAACAATTAAAATGGCAGTGAATACATACCAAACAAAAATTACTTCAAGTATAAATAAATCATCCAATCAAAAGACATAGGGTGGCTGAATGGATAAGAAACAAGACCCACACATATGCTGACTACAAAAGACCCACTTCAGATTGAAAGACACACAGAGATAGGAAGTAAAGAGGTAGAAAAATATATTTCGTGCCAATGGGAACAATAAGAAGTGGTGTAGCAATACTTATATAAGACAAAATATACTATTAAACAAAGGCTATAACAAGACACTGGGAAGAGCATTTAATAATGATAAGGGATCAATTCAGCAAGAGGATATAATGCTCATAAACATTTACATACCCAATATAGGAAGAAATCAACCGTGATACAGTAATACTAGGGATATTTAATACCTCATTGAAATAAATGGATATACCATCCAAACAGAAAATAAACAAAGAAATAGAGGCTTTAAATGACATATTAGATATTATAGAATTAATATTTTTAAACATTTCACCCCATAGCAGCAGAATATATATTTTTTTCAAGTACACATGGAGCAATGTCCAGATTACACCACATGTTAGACCATATAACAAGTATCAATAAATTTAACAAGTTTGAAATCATATCAAGCACCTTCTCCAATCACAATGGTATGAAACTATAAATCGATTAACAGGACGAGAACTGAAAAATAAACCACTGAAGGTTAAATTACATGCTACTAAACAATGAATGGGTTAACAACAGATCAAAGAAGAAATCAAAAGATACCTTGAGACAAGTGAAAATAAAAACACAACACAAAATCTATGGGACCCAGCCAAGCAGTTCTATGAGAGAAAATCACAGCAATACAGGCCTACCTCAAGAAACAAGAAAAATCTCAAATAAAAATCTAATCTTACACCTAAGAGAACTAGAAAAAGTAGAAAAACAAGCCCCAAATGGTTAGAAGAAAAGAAATAATAAAGATCAGTGTGGAAATGAACAAAATAGAGTCTAAAAATCAGTATAAAAGATTAATAAAACCAAGAGCTAGCTCTTTGAAAAAATAAACAAAATTGATTAACCATTGAACATATTCATCAAGAAAAATAAGAGAGAAGACCCCCCCCAAAAAAAATTTAGAAATAAAAGAGAAGTGATAACTAGTATAACAAATATACAAAGGATTATAAGTAAATACTATGAAAAATTATATACCAACAAATAGGACAACCTAGGAGAAGTAGATAAATTTCTAGAAACCTACCATCTTCCAAGGCTGTATCAAGAAGAAACAGAAAATCTGAACAAAACAACAACTACGATTGAAATCAAATCAGCACTCAGAAAACTCTGAACAAACAAAAGCCCTGTACCAGGTGTTTTCACAGGTGAATTTTATCAAACACCTAAAGAAAATTCAATATCCGTCTATCTTAAACTATTCCAAGAAATTGAAGAGAAGACAAGGCTCTCAAGCTCACTTTACAAGGCCAAATTTACCCTAATATCTAAACCAGACAAAGACACACAAAAACAAACAAAATTAAAGGCCAATATCCCTGAACATAGATGCAAAATTCCTCAAAAAATATAAGCAAAATGAATTGACCAACATTAAAAAGATATTACACCAAGGGTGTGTCAGTATCCACAAATCAATTAATGTTATATATCCTGTGAACAAAATAAAATATAAAAATTATATGATCATAATAGATTAAGAAAGAGCATTTAACAAAGTTCAACATCCATTTATAATGAAAACTATCAGTAAAGAGGGGATACAGGGAACATATATTTACATAATAAAGGACATATATAACAAAATCACAGCTAACATCTCACTCAACAGCGAAACACTGAAAGCTTTTTCTTTAATATCAGAAACAAGACAAACATGTCCACCATTATCACTGTTCCTCAATATAGTATTGGAAGTCCTTGCCATAGCAATTAGACAAGAAAAAGAAATAAAAGGCATACAAATTGGAAAGAAAGAAGTAAAACTGTCATTATTTTCAGATGACATTATACTATATAAAGAGAGCCCTAAAGATTCAACCAAAAAACTATTAGAATAAATAAATTCAATAAACTACCAGAATACAAAATTAATTTTCAGAAATAGGTCATATGTTGATACACAAATAACAAACCATTTGAAAGAGAAATTAAGGAAACAATCACATTTGCAATTGCATTAAAAATTACCTAGCAATAAACTTAACCAAGGAAGTAAAATACCTGTACTCAGAAAATTTTGAGACATCAAAGAAAGAAACAGAAGAGGATACAAATTAATAGAAGCATATATTGCACTCATGGATAGGAAGACTTTATATTTTTAAAATGTCCATACATGCCCAGCCAGGTGTGGGTCAGCGGTTGAGCGTCGACCTAGGATCCAGGCGATTGGGGTTGGATTCCCGGTCAGGGCACATACCTGGGTTGCGGGCTCAATCATTGATTCTCTCATCATTGATGTTTCTATCTCTCCCTCTCCTTTCCTCTCTCTGAAATCAATAAAGATATATATATTTTAAAAATGTCCATACTACTCAAAACAATTTAAAGATTCAATTCAATCCTTATCAAAATATCACTGCTATTTTTCACAGGACACAAATAAATAACTTAAAGATCATATAGAACCACAAAAGACCCCCAAATACACAAAGCAATCTTGAGAAAGAAAGACAAAATTGGAGGTATCATGTTACCTGATATCAAACTATACTACAAGGCTAAAGTAATCAAAACAGAATGATATTGTCATAAAAACAGATACATAGATCAATGGAACAGAGTAGAGAACCCAAAAATAAATGCATATGTTTATGGTCAATTAATCTATCTCAAAGGAAGCAAAAATATACAATGTGGTAAACACAATCTCTTCAGTAAACAGTTTTGGGGAAGCTGGACAGACACATGCAAAAAAACCCCAAAAAACGTGAATCATTTTCTTACACCATACACAAAAATAAACTCAAAATGGATTAAAAAATTAAATGTAGAACCTGAAATCATAAAGCTCCTAGAATAAAGCATAGGCAGTAAACACTTTGACATCATTCATAATAGCATATATATGTGTATATATATATATATATTTTAATCCTCACCCGAGGACATTTTTTTCCATTGCTTATCAGAGAGAGTGGAAGGGAGAGAGCAAGAATGAGAGTGAGAGAGAGAGAGAGCGAGAGAGAGAGAGAAAGAAGCATCGATGTAAGAGAGACACATCAATTGGTTGCCTCCCACACCAGGACTGGGGATCAAGCCTGCAACCAAGATACATGCACTTGGCCAGAATTGAACACAGGACCCTTCAGTCCAGGGGTTGATGCTCTAACTACTGAGCCAAACTGGCTAAGGCCATAATAATATTGTTTTATGTGTTTCCTCTGGAAAGAGAAACAAAAGAAAAAAAGTAATGGAACAATATAAAACTAAAGAGTTTTTGTGCAATAAAGGAAACCATCAATAAAACCAAAAGGCAACCTACCAATGGGAGAAGATATTTGCCAATCATACATTCAATAAAGGGTTAATATCCAAAACATATAATAAACTCATACAACTTAACACCAAAAAGACAAACAATTGATTTAAACATGGGCAAAGGTGCCTGGCCAGGCATGGCTCAGCAGTTGAGCCTTGACCTATGATACAGGAGATTGAAGTTTGACTCCCAGTCAGGGCACATGCTCAGGTTGCCAGCTCAATCCCCAGCAGGGGGCATGCAGGAGGTGGCCAATCAATGGCTCTCTCATCATTGATGTTTCTATTTCTCTCTTTCTCTCTCCCGTCCTCTCTCTGAAATCAATGAAGATATATTTAAAATATAAAAAAATAGAAATAAAATAAAATAAAAATGAGCAGAGGACTTGAGTAGACATTTCCTCAAAGACTGCACATAGAAGACCAATACATATATGAAATAATGCTCAACATCACTAATAATCTGAGAAATGCAAATTAACACCACCTTATATGAGAAATCACCTCACACCTATCAGAATGACTATCATCAATAAATTGATGAAAAAATTGTTGGTGAGGATGTGGGGTAAATGGAACCCTTATGTATTGTTGATGGGATTGTAAACTGGTGTAGTTACTATGGAAAATAGTATGAGTTTCCTCAAAAAATTAAAACTAGGACTACTTCATGATCCAGCAATTCCACATCTGGGGTTTCATCTGAAGAAATCCAAAACACTGATTTGAAAGATATATATATATACCTCTATGCTTATTGCAGTATTATTTCCAATAGCCACAGTATGGAAGCTACCTAAATGTCCATTGATAGATGATTGATTAAAGAAGATGTGGTACATATAAACAATGGAATATTACTCAGCCATAAAAATAATGAAATCTTACCATTTGATGGATTTAGAAAGTATTATGCTAAGTGAAATAAGTTAGGGGTGGTGGGATGGGTGAAAAAGGAGATAGGATTAAGAATTACAAATTGCCAGTTATAATAATAGTCATAAGATGTAAAGCACAGTATGGGCAATATAGTCAGTAATATTTTAATAATTATTTATGGTGCCAGACAGGTACTAGAATTATTGGGATGGTCACTTTGTAAGTTCTATAAATGTCTAATCACTATGCTGCATATCTAAAAATAATATAATATTGTATGTCAGGTGTAATTAAAAAATAAAATAAAATTTATAAGAAAAACCCTCCAAAATGTCACACAGTATTAACCTGATTTTTCTCCTCAGAACGTTTGACTAGATGTGTAGTCTTGGCTAACCTTAAATAGGAGTTCATTGGATTAGACCTCTGTGTTTGTCCTGAACAGATTGCTATCAAAAGTAAAAAATGTATCAAAACTATATACATACACATATACATATTTATAAAATACCTTCCTACTTCTTCAAGACTACCTGCTTGGCAGAAGAAGGGGATCTATAATTGAGATGCAAATGCTCATTCCACTCCAATCCCACTTCTGCTTCAACAAGAGGACCTTGCTTTATCTTCTATATATTTGATCTCTAGATAAACTACCTTTTAAAGAAATGTACTTGAAGTTTGGGGAAGGCAAGAATTCAAGAGCACCAATCTTGAGAATAATGGAGGTTTGCAAAAGAGAAGCTGAAAAAGTTTAGACTCATTCTGAGTTTTATTATGGTAGCATGACTTTGTTGAAACACATTTTCAAACTATGTAAAAAATATAACTTTATAAATAATAGGCTGTTTTGATATAAATAGTTGTTGAAATCATTGTGAAAAATACAACTTTTAATGTATGTATCAAAATCAATAAAGAGAAATATAAATGATTACCTGTCATTTAATTTTTTTCAATGCTCATGTTTAAATGACTTTTAAAAGATTCTGTGTTATAGATATGGGCCCTTTAAATACATACCTCTAGAAATTCTAGAAATACTGAGCCATTGTGGTACTTGTAGTTCTAGAACTGTTCTTAAAACCAACCAACCAACCAATCAACCAACCAACCAACCAACCAACTAAATCAGTGAATGTAAAATGAAACAAAACAATAAAAAATAGCAACAGCATGCCACAGAAAAAATATCACACAAGCTGAGATAGCTCATTGTTTCATTCAGCAAGTCCATATAAAGATCTACTATGTATCATGTGCTCTACTAGATTCTGAGTATGCAATATTAACCAAGGCCCAGTTCTTGTGCTCTCAAATTTACAGCTTAATGAGAAAACAAGCACACCAAAAAAGCAGATACCACAGGGTGAGCCTTAAAATGAAGTCTGTGGAGTGTAATGAGAATTTTTTATAGAAGTCTAAGTCTCTTAGGGAGAAAATGGGAATAGCTATAGAGGAAGAGAAAACTGCTTTGAGGACAGCACCTACTTCATAAACATGTAAATGTTGCCCAGGTCCCTTATTTAGAAGGGCAATGTGCTTGGTTTAAAGTTCTACTGTTGCCATTTTGAAATTATTAATAACATTAAAAGAAGTTCATATTTTCATTTTACACTGGGCCCTGAAAATTGTGTAGCTGTTCATGGCTGAAGCCTTTGTCCAGTGAAATGGGGGAAGGCATTTCAGGCAAATATAATATAGTAGCATATTAAAAAATATGGATTTGAAAGAATAGGAATGTAAATTCTACTAAGCATTGTACAATTTGCAAAATTACATGTTGGGGTGGGGCTGTGGGGGTATATGTGAAAAGAAGGTAAAGAATCTTGAAGAGTCTTGAGTTTGTGGTGAGAGATTAACTTTATCCAATGGGTAATACAAAGTAATTAAAAATTTTGACTGAGAGCAGCAAGATGACATTTTTCTCTTTTAAATATGTTTTTATTGATTTCAGAGAGAGGGGGGGGAGAGAGAGAGATAGAAACATTAATTATGAGAGAGTCATTGATCAGCTGCTTTCTAAATGCCACCCACTGGGGATCAAGCCCACAACCTGGGCATGTGCCCCGACTGGGAATCAAACTGTGACCTTCTGGTTCATAGGTTGATGCTCAACCACTGAGCCATGCCAGCTGGGCACAAGATGACATTTTCATATCTACATTGCCATTTAAGTGGTACAGTGGAGATAAATTGGAGAAGGGCAAATTAAAGGTAGGTGTATTGGTAAGAATTCTTTGGAACAATCACAGAAAATAGAAACCAAATAACAGTAGAGCTAGTCTTTAGAAGGCCTAGGAAGAGCATAGAATGAGCATAGAAAAAATGGAAGAAGATGGACACTGGTTGGACCTAGGAGTTAGAGAAGGAGAGAGAAGAATGATCACTGGATTTCTGACTTGAATCAATGGATAGGTTAGGATATGGTCCCTTGAGATGGGAAATAGAAAAGATTAGCAGTTGCTAAATATAGATGATTAGCTCAGTTTTGAAATTATGTTAATTTTGAGGTAACCATGGACATCTAAAGTAGAATGATGTGCTGGTGTTCCATTAGGAATGTTTGAGATACTTCTTGCTACTTGAGGTAGGCCTATAATGCTATAAATATTCCTCCTAGAACTACATTTATTGTGTCACATAGATATTGGATTGTTGTGTTCTCATTTTTATTTCTTTAAAGGTATCTTATTTTCTTCCGTGATCTCATTGCTAACCCATTCATTGTTTAGTAACATGTCATTTTGTCTCCATGCATTTGTGTTTTTTTCAGTTCTTTTCCCCTTGTGGTTGATTTCTAGTTTCATACCATTATGGTCAGAGAAGATACTAGATATGATTGCTATCTTTTAAAATTTATTGCTATGTGTCCTAATTTGTGTTCTATCCTAGAATATGTTTTATGTAAACTTTATTTTTTTCCTTTTTATTGAATTTATTGGAGTGTCACTGGTTAATGAAATTATACAGGTTTCAGATGCACAATTCAACAACACAGTATTGTATTGTGTGTTTACTATCCCACGTCAATTCTCCATCCATCACTATTTGTCCTCCCTATCACCTCTTCGTTCTCCCTCCACCATCTTCTGCCTTGCAATCACCACATTGTGTCTATGAGGTTTTTTTCTTTTGGGCTCCTCCTTCCACCTACCCACCCAACCCCTTCCCCCCTGACAGCTCTCAACCTCCTCTCTATCTATGATTCTACTCTATTTTTCCTGCTAGTTTATTTAGTTCATTAGATTCCACATACAAGTGAAATAATATGGTACTTGTTTTTCTCTAACTGGCTTATTTCACTTAGCATAGTGTTCTCCAGGTTCATCCATACTGTCATAAAAATTAAGATTTTCTCCTTTTTTATGGTTGAGTAGTATTCCACTGTGTAAACTTAACAGATTTTTTATTCACTTATCTACTGATGACACTTGGGCTTCTTCAAAATCTTGGCTGATGTAAATAATGCTTCAATGAACATAAGGGAGTAAATATTATTTCAAATTAGTGTTTCAAGTTTCTTCAAATAAATACCTAGAAGTGGAATCACTGGGTTATAAGGTAATTTCATTTTTAATTGTTTGAGGTAACTCCATACTGCTCTCCGCAGTGGCTGCACCAATCTGCATTCCAAACAACAGTGCATGAGGGCTCCCTTTTCTCCACAACCTTGCCAACTCTTGTTCGTTGATTTATTATTGTTAACCATTCTTACAGGTGTGAGGTGATATCTCATTGTGGTTTTAACTTGCATTTCTCTAATTATTAGTGATGCTGAGCATCTTTTCATATGTTAATTGGCTATCTTTATGTCCTCTTTGAGAAGTGTGTATTCATGTCCTTTGCTCATTTTTAATTGGATAGATTTTTTTTTTTTTTTTGGTTTTGAGTTTATTCTTGTGTATGGTGTAAGAAGGTGGTCTAGTTTCATTTTTCGTGCCTATCTGTCCAATATTCCCAATGACATTTTTTGAGTAGACTCCCTTTAGTCTATTGTATATTTTTGCCTCCTTTGCCAAATATTAATTGACTATAAAGGTGTGGAATTATTTCTGGGCTCTCTTTCCTGTTCCATTGATCTATATGTCTGTTTTTATGCCAGTACCATGCTGTTTTAATTACTATGACCTTGTAGTATAGGTTAATATCAGATAGTGTGATTCCTCCAAATGTTTTGTTCTTTCTCTAGAATGCTGTGGCTGTTCAGGGTCTTTTTTGGTTCCATACAAATTTTTTAGAATATTTGTTTTGGTTCTGTGAATTGTGAAGTTGGTATTTTGATATAACGCACATTGAATCTATAGATTGCTTTGGGTAGTATGGACATTTTGATTATGTTAATTCTTTGTAATCATGAACACAGTATATGCTACCCTTATTTGTACACTTTTCAATTTTTTTCTTCAGCGTCTTATAATTTTCTGAGTACAGGTCTTTTAAATGCTTTGTTGAATGTATTCCTTGGTATTTTTTTTATGCGATTGTGAATGGGATTATTTTTTTAGTTTCCATTTCTGATAGTTTATGATTGGTGTATAAAAATGCAACTGATTTCTGGATATCTATATTGTATCTTGCTACTTTACTGCATTCATTTATCAGTTTTAGTAGTTTTTTGGTGGAATATTTAAGGTTCTCTATATAAAGTATCATGTTATCTGCAAATAATGACACTTTTACTTCTTCCTTTCCAATTGGATGCCTTTTATTTTTTTCCTGTTTGATTACTGTGTTTAGAACTTTCAGTACTACATTGAGTAAGAGTGGTAAAAACAGATATCCTGTTTTAATGCCTGATCTTAAGGTAAATGCTTGTAGATTTGCCCATTGTGTATGATTTTGGCTGTGGGCTTGCTATATATGGCCTTTATTATACAGAGGTATGCTCCCTCTATTTTCACTGTGCTGGGGGTTTTTAGCATAAATGGGTGCTGAATTTTTTCAAATGCTTTTTCTATGTCTATTGATATGATCATGTGATTTTTTTCATTTTGTTTATGTGATGTATCACATTTATTGAGTTGCAGATATTGTACCAGCCTTGCATCCCTGATATAAATCCCACTTGATCATGGTGTATGATTTTTAAAATATATTACTGGATCTTGTTTGCTAATATTTTGTTGAGGATTTTAGCATGTATGTTCATCAGAGGTACTAGCCTATAATTTTCTTTCTTTGTCGTATCTTTATCTTTTTTCAAAATTAGGATAATTCTGGCCTTATAAAATGAGCTTGGAAGTCCTCCCTCTTTTTGAATTTTTGGGACTAGTTTGAGAAAAATGAATGTTAGTTCTTTGAATGTTTGGTAAAATTTATCTCTGAAACCAATTGGTCCTGGACTTTGGTTTACTGGGAATTTTTTATTATTATTATTGCTTCAATTTCACTAGTTGAAATTTGTCTATTCAGATTCTTTGATTCTTCCTGATTCAGTTTTGGAAGATTGTAGGAGTTTATCCATTTTTCCAGATTGTCCAATTTATTGACTTAGAGTTGTTTGTAATATTTTCTTACAATCCTTTGTATTTCTTTGTTGTCAGTGTTATTGTTCTTTCATTTCTGATTTTATGCATTTGCATTATTCTTTTTTCTTTTCTTGATGAGTATTTAAAGTTTTATCAATCTTGTTTATCTTTTCAAAGAAACAGCTCTTGGTTTCATTTATCTTTTGTATACTTTTTAGACTCTATTTCTGCTCTGATCATTATTGTTTCCTTCCTTCTACTCACTATTTTGTTTGTGTGTTTGTTTTTATGAAGTTCTTTTAAGTGTGAAGATAGATTGTTTATTTGAGAGTTTTCTTGTTTCTTGTGGTAGGCCTGTAATGCTATGAATTTTCCTCTTAGGAATGCTGTTTTCATACTGTCCCATAGATTTTAGGTGGCTGTGTGTTCATTTTCATTTGTTTCAAAGTGTCTTTTGATTTCTTTCTTGATCTCATTTTTAGACCATTCATTGTTTGGTAACATGTTTTTTAGTCTCCATATTTTTGTGGGTTTTTTTTCCAGTTTATTTTCTTGAGATTTCTTTCTAGTTTCATACTGTTACAGTCAGAGGAGATGCTTGATATGATTTCAGTCTTTCTAACTTTATTGAGAATTGTTTTGTCTCCTAACTTGTGGTCTATCTTAGAAAATCTTACATGTGTACTTTAAAAGAATATATATTCTGCTGCTTTGGGGTGAAGTATTCTGAAGATATCAATTAAATATATTTGATCTAGTGTCTCATCTTAGACCATTTTCCTTGTTTATTTTATGTCTGGAAGATCTACCCATTGATGTCAAAGGGATGTTAAAATTTTCTACTATGATTGTATTGCTGTTGATGTCTTCCTTTATGTCCATCAATATTTGCTGTATATATTTAGATGCTTCTATGTTGGATGCATAAATGTTATATCTTCTTGAATTACCCTTATTTTTACCAAAAGTAAAAATATATTTGCAAAATATGTCTAGTTTTGATATATATGGCCTGATTATTTGTAGAAATATAACAAGAATAGTAACTAACCATATAAGCTCTTTTATATCTGCTTTGCTGGCATTTTTTTGTAGAAAATTTTCATATTGAACTTAAAAGACCTCATGAGACAAAAAAAAAACAACAAAAAAACAAGGACATGCCATCAGGCTTTGCCTGCAGTATCTATAGATTTGGATATGTTCCTCTCTTCTTGAGGTCCCCAAACCATCCTGGGGTTCCTGCACCTGCCAAGAAGTGACATTCTTTACTCACATGGTAAAGTTGCTGAGAACCATGCAAACAAGGTGCTGAGCCAACATTTTTAAAGGTTTTTATTGTCTGTAACAATTCAATCATAATTTCTTAAATCTGTTTGTTCATATCTAAGTCTATGTATGTCTTTCTCAAATATGACATTTCAGTCAAAAGCTTGATAATATATCACTAGTTTTTATTTGTATCCTGCTATAAAGAGAACTAAATTTTATTGAGCATATGCAAATAACAATAGTGCTGTGAAAATGATAACATTCATTGTGAGTTTCTGAATTCTGGAGGGATCAACTAGAGAAAAAAAGACTAATGTTTCAATTCTGCTTATAAGGCAAAATTTACCAAATTGCTCTAAGTCATAGTTAGGTTTAGATAAAATAACTAAAAAATTAAACAAAAAGCAATGTTTCCAATAAAAAGTCATAAAAATTGTAACCATTTCCAGTTTATTTTGTCTTGTATAATTAAACCTTTTATGTTTTAATCCAGTTTTTCCATTAGTTCTCTGGACCTTGCCTGATAATTGAAAGTGATAGGATCAGTGATAATTACAAGAAGTTTGCAAGGCTATCAGTCAAAGCTCATATAATTTGTTCAGTGAAGTGGCTGTCTTGATTACTAGAGATTGTGGAAGCTATATACCAACTGGAAAACACATGTTCTAAGATTTTTTTGCCACTGTGAGGGCATCAGCCTTGCGGCAAAGGAAAGCTTTAACTAATCCAGAAAACATACATATAATAAAAACATACTGATAACACAAACTAAGTGGCAGTTGAATGAATTATAGCTTAAGTGGACTGTGATAAAGGAATACAAAAACAAACAAACAAAATGTGGTTCACCAGGGTGCCATGAATAACAAAATGGCTGTCTTGAGGTTTTTCATAGCCTTAACTAATAACTTAATTTACAGTGAATTACCCATCTTAATTTTTCTGATTCAGGAGCAGATTCTTGCCATTATACAAGGATATCAAGACAGCAACAATTTGGAAATGAGGAGTCATTTTCTCAAAACTAGAATGGAATTTATCCATATGTTGCACAGTCTTATAATCAGGTTCAATCTTTTTTAGGGTGTGCCTCAATTTTGATGACAGACAACTTGTACCAGGACATCTCAGAATTCTAGAAATTTCACATAATTTCTTTAACACTTATATACAACATAAAGAATGCTCACAGTTATTATTTGACAATGCTTTTTATGTAATTTCAACACACCAAAATAAGCCTAATTAGTTTAAATTTTCTCTTTTGTAAAGAGAGAAAACATATCATTTGAAGTGTTCCAATGGCCCTTCTGGAATACCTCAGAGTTATTTCCAGGTCAAGACTCATCCTTTTTAGCAGAAAGAGAAAGCCAAACTCTAATTTGTCATTACTTTATTTTTGATATTTATATTCACTTACATTTATTTGTCTTATTAGGCTTGATCATATACAATATTTCCTTTCTCAATATTTTTTTTTATAATCTTCTACAGCTCTATGTCCCTTTTAGTACACACTCTTGTTCTGTCACCCATTCATTAATAATCAGACAAAGTTACTTCACTTTCTTTAACAAAATCACATCTTCATATCTCATACTTTATTTGAGCCATATACTCATATTTTTCTTGTATATGCAGTTGTTTCCTTATTATTTTTCATTTCTGATTATTTAATTACATATATTAGGGTTCTTATTATTTAAAACCTTAATTTGTAGTGAAAACTAACAAGTAAACAATTGTGAATTGTCTGTTATAGCATTATTATTTATATTGATACATTTATAAATGCATTTAATAATTTTTAGAAATATACATTTTTTATAGCATAACTTTTCTAAAGTTGCACGAGATATGTTTACTACTCTATCACTAGAAGCAGAAAGTAGATAAACTCATGTTTAGTGGTTAATTATTTTATTTTATTTTATTTTATTTTATTTTATTTTATTTTATTTTATTTTATTTTATTATTTTATTATTTTATTTTTTATTTTATTTTATTTGGAAATGGCCTAGACATTCAATAAATATCCATCATTTAATTTAGCTAGCAAAAGTTTAGTTTTAAGTTATCAAAGTGATTTTAAAGGCCATTTTATGTAAACATGTTAATGGCAGAGTTGGACCTCAGTTCTTGAGTTTAGCTAAGAAAGAATTCAGAACCAAGAACTCTAATGAAAGAGAAAATTTATTTAGAAAGTAACAAAAGAGAAAGAAGGGAGCCAGCTGGGCTTTGTGGTCTCAGAAAATAAGTTACAGAGGCAAAAGAAGGGCTCTTGGAGTATAGGAGAAAGCAAGCAATAGTACATGGCTGAAAAAAGGATGGGGGAAAGACTTGAACGTTCTCTAGAAAGAGAGAGCATGAACTCAACCCCTTGCCTTAAGGGTTTTTATCTGTTTTCTAATAGCAGGAATTGAAAGGCAGGTCTCAGGGAAGAATTTCAATAAAATATTCATCAGCTTTCCCTGTGTGTCCTTTCAGGGTTGTGGCTACTATTGATTGGTTGGTGCTAGGATAGAGGGTCATTAGTCATTGCTCTTGGTCCTGATGTCAGCCATGGCATTACTCCATCTAGTTTTGCTGATTTTCTGGGCCTGGATCTGAAATGCAACTGAAGCCTAAATGTTATCTCTAGTTTGCCCAAAACTCCATCTCTGTGGTAAACAAACCTGAGGTTTTGTTCTTAAGATTATTTAATGTAGGTCAGAACCTCATTGTCCTGAGGGCTTAATGCTTAAGGGAATGGTCATACAGGGCTTGTATGGGAGTCATATGAAACTGTTCCTTGGCCCACTTGTTCATCCTCTAAGGGGCTCTAAAGAAATGTCACCCTGGGAATGAGTTCCTATCTTATAATAGTTGTCTGTAGTTTTGCTCTTTGCTGGAAATCTGGGACTTTTTGCCATGGTGAAATTATGTACCTGGCCTATTGTTCCTGCTCTGCTCATGCCTAACTGCCTACTCTATCACACAGACAATATAATTATTGTTAAAGAGTTAACCTAAAAGAAACTTTTTACTTTACTTACATTTATTTCATTTATTTGCTTTTAACAATTAAGTTTGGATTACCTATGAAAATTTCATCATACTAAATTAATTTTTTTCTGACAAATTTTTCAACAAAGATAACATGAACTTATTTAACTAATACCCCCAGCTGGCTAAAAATGTTATTTAATTCTAAAGATATGCTTATTTAACCAAACCAAACTCAATCCAGATTTAATATCAAATATTTATTAGATCACTTGATTCTAAAGAACATTTGGGTTAGTTTTTGTTATATTTTGGAAAATTTTTATATAAGCACTTATTTAAATCAATTAAACAGAGCTCTTTCTCTCTTATTAATTAATTAACACTGTCTGCAAATAAAAAGTACTACACAATACACATGAGTATACAGACAGACACAGAGTTATTTGAGCCATGAGACAGGCACTGTACACAAACATCACTACTTCATGAAAGTACAGTTAAAATAAATTAAACTGATTTACTCAGATGGCGAAGATTCTTTTAAAAAAATAATTTCCTGAGAGAAGAAACAAGATGGAAGCATAGGAAACAGCTATACCCACCAATACTCCACAACCACATCAAAATTACAACTAGCCCTGGACAGCCATGGCTCAGCTGTTGAGCATCGACCTAGGACCAGGTGATCAGGGTTTGATTCCCAGTCAGGGCACATGCCTGGGTTGTGGGCTCAATCCCCAGTTGGGGCGTGCAGGCAGCAGCCAATCAATGACTCTCTCATCATTGATGTTTCTCTCTCTCTCTCTCTCTCTCTCTCTCTCCTTTCCTCTCTCTGAAATCAATAAAGATATATTTTAAAAATATATAACTAAAATACAGAACAACCAACACTCAGAACCTCCTAAAATCTAGCTGAACAGAAGCCATACAAGGAGGGAGGTGAAGAAGCACTGAGACCAGTAGGAAGGGCAGAGACATGGGCAGATTGGGGCTGAATCCTGGAGCTGTGGACACAGGCCCACACCTGGTGCCACAGTTTAAGCGTGGGAGGGATATCTCAGTGGTGGAGGTTTCTTGGAAGAGTGAGGGGTCCCAGCCCCACATCAGGCCCCCAGCCCAGGGTTCCAGGGCCAGAAAGAGGTGTCCCCACAGCTTCGAGGTGTGAAAACCAGTGGGGACTGTCGCTGAGGAGCTCAGAGGGTGCGGGAGTCTCAGGCTTTCCTCTTTTTTTTTTTTAATATATCTTTATTGATTTCAGAGAGAGGAAAGGAGAGGGAGAGAGAGAGCTGGAAACATCAATGATGAGAGAGTCATTGATTGGCTGCAGCCCAAAACCCGGGCATGTGTCCTGACCGGAAATCGAACCCTGATCGCCTGGATCCTAGGTCGATGCTTAACCGCTGAGCCACGCCCAGCCGGGCAGGCTTTCCTCTTAAAGGGCCAGTGCACGGACTCACTCAGACACTCTTCCTCTGAGTCCCAGCCCGGGGCAGCAGTTTTGTGAAAGAAACCTGGGACGCTTGGGAAGGAACGAACTTGCCTGAAATTGGGGTGAGAGGTGGAGGGGCAGCTTTCTCCCAGGCAGAAGAGCTGGCTGAGGCCATTGATCCTTTGGCAAGCCTTCCCCCACTAAACTGGCAGGCAGGCACCATAGTTGAATCACCAGCAGCCAATTCATACCTTTGGCCCTGCCCCAGTGATTTCTGGAGGCCTCCCCACTCCCTACCTGTAAGCTCATCCAAGCCATTTCCAATGGCTTTTCTATGCAAGTGACTTCTCAAGCTTCATGCTTAGGACTTTCCTAAAATCTCTCAACCAAGCAGCAGTGTGCCCCATATATCTTGATAAGTGGCCCCAGGCTTGACACTAGAGGCAGCCTGCATTGATTCATAGCTTGGCCTCTCCTGGACACCTCCAAGCCCAGCACAAGTAGCATCCAACTACTGTTTGCTGTGGAGCTCATACTGGGTGGCCCTGGACAAGGCACTCACAGAGGCTGACCTTGCACCTCCCCAGAAGCCCCAGAGATAGCACACCTGGTGGTCAGACTTGACCACACTGGATTACAACCCTACCACATCCATGAGTGACACACTAAAGGGGTGCACTTGGTGAACACCAAAGCTCTACTGAAGTAAATCATGCTCCATAAGGGTGTCTCCAGCACAGCAGCTCTTTAGCTGTAGTTGCACCTGGTCCTCACAAGTGTTTGGCCAGGGGTTCAATTGCTCCCAGTGATGCCAACAGCAACCAAGGCTCAGCTATAACAGGACAGTGCACACAGCCCACACAAGGGAGCACCTAGAAGGCCCAGCTCAGGTGACTGGGGAGGTTGAGCCACTGGACCCTACAGGACACCTACTACACAAAGCCACTCTACAAATTTCAGGAGACATAGCAGCTCTACCTAATACATAATACAAATACCTGGAAGCAGCCAAAATGTGCAGGCAAAGAAACATGACGCAAAGGAAATAACAGAAGAAATCTCTAGAAGAAGATCTAAACGAAATAGAACCAAGCAACTTAACAGATACAGAGTTCAGAATTTTGTTTATAAAGATGCTCAACCATATTGGTAAGAATATTACAAAAGCAACTGAGAAAATTGATGACATAATAAAGTACCAATTAGAAATGAAGGTTACACTAACTGAAATGAAGAATAATTTATAAGGAATCAACAGTAGAGTAGAGGACACTGAGAATCAAATCAGCAATTTGGAACATGAGGAAACAAAAAACACCCAACCAGAAGAGCAAAAGAAAAAAGAATTCAGAAATATGAAGATAATATAAGGAGACTCTGGGACAACTTCAAGAGGCCCAACATTCATATTATTTGGGTGCCAGAAGGAGAAGAAAGAGAGCAAGAAATTAAAAACCTATTTTAAAAAGTAATTACAGAAAACTTCCCTTACCTGGGAAAAGAAATAGACTTCTAAGTCCAGGAAGCAGAGAGGGTCCCAAACAAGAGGAGCCTAAAGAGGCCCACAGCAAGATACATCATAATTAAAATGCCAGAGGTCAAAGACAAGGAGAGAATCTTAAAAGCAGTAAGAGAAAAGCAGTTAGTTCCCTACAAGGGATCACCCATAAGACTCTCACCTGATTTCTCAACAGAAACTTTGCAGGCCAGAGGGAGTGGCAAGAAATATTCAAAGTGATGAAAAACATGGAACTACAGCCAAGATTGCTCTACCCAGCAAAGCTATCATTTAGAATAGAAGGTCAGATAAAGAGCTTTAGAAATAAGAAAAAGTTAAAGGAGTTCATTACCACCAAACCAGCACTACAGGAAATGTTGAAGGGTCTTCTTTAAGAAGAAGCTAATAAACAGAAGAATCTGATGAACTAAATAGATCAAGAGACATTGATGCATGCAACAGATGATCATATTTTGGATGAAAGAGGGAAGGGGGGTGGAGGGTGGGAAGAGATTAACCAAAGAAGTTATATGTGTATATGCATAACCCATGGACACAATCAATAATGGGGCAAAAGCCTGGGGAGAAGGTGGGAGTGAAGCAGAGGGGGTCAATTGGGGGAAAAAATGGGGCACCTGTAGTACTTTCAACAATAAAGATAAATTAAAAAATAAAAAATAAAATAAAAATAAAGTAAAACAATAATAATAAAATAATAATAATAATAATAATTTTCTCCCTGAAATTTTTATTTTAAAGGATGGTCCAAATAAGAGTTCTTGAAGCAGCCCATGTATTTACACCTCAAAGCTACAGGAAATGCAAGTTCCTCATGGAAAATCTTTGGTTTCTTAAAGCCAGTATTTATGTCTTTTGAGGTGACTAAGGGTGATTTGAGGATGGTAAAAATAATTGGTGAGCTTTAATTTTTCCTGGAGCCACACCTCTGGTCCTATAAATATTAGATTTGTAAAACATTGACAACTGGCTGGTTTTTGATATCTCAAGAATTGGGTTGCCACCTAATAATGATAAAGGACAAATCCATCTACCCATTTTTGGAATGTTTCTTTTTCTGTGGGTACATTTACTATTGGGCTCTGACATTAACTTTTAATTTGGCCAAGTTTCCAATAAAAAATTATTAAATTCTTTCAACTATCTTATCAAGTTTTACCTGAGAATACTAAAAATTTCTGGCAATATAAACAACCCCATGGACGCAAGAAGGCACAAAGGTTTTGAGTCACACCCAAGAATTACCAGAAGAAATTGGTAAGAGACAATGTGAAATTTTACTTCCTCTGTCATTGACCTCCATTTTAGAATCTTCCCTGGGTTTAAAACATTCTAATTATGACTCTTAGGTCAATCTTAGAACTAGGACTAAAAAGCACCTAAGTAACCTCAGGTAGTTTTATATTAAAAATATAACTCTTCAATAGTAGTTTCAGAGTGAAAAGGCAGTTCAGACAGAAGATATTAAAATGGTTACTCAAATAAAGGAGGCTAGCGTAGAGAAGTAGGAGTTAGTAGTCAAGTCTGTCTTCTCATATTTTGTCTTAGGTACATCTTATCTTTTAAATTTTGTATTAGCCCTTTTAAATAATATTTTAATAAAGCTACTTTGAAATTTTAAAATCTTTTGTAAGCATCTGTATGCCAATTAAAATAAGTATCTCATTCTGTTTGCTCAAATTGGGAACCCTTATGTTCAAGTGCACTTTTTAAATAAATTTTTTCTAATTGGAACATTCCTCAAAATAGCCATTGTAATTTTAGATTGCAATTTTCTTGATAGCTGGCAGCAGTTTGGTAAGACTCTAGCAGTAAATGGAGTTTAGCCTACATTTTTATCTGGCCATATTTTGGAGTTTCCAAGAGGACATTTACCAAGCTGAATTCTTAGGACATAATATTTTTAGGATGTCTTTTAGTAAGATTTTGCCCATATTTTCCTTTTGTTTTCCTTAACTGCAGGACAATGGTACTTCCAATGTCCTGATTTTTATATTATTTGAAGGCAAATAGAAGGGGTGTCAGAGGATCTTGATTTTTGTTCTAATTTCTGTCCTATCTTATTAAGGGAATCTCAATGACTGTTATAACAATATGAGAGTTCTCTAAAAATGTTCTGTTTAATTAAGAAGGTTTTCAAATTAAAAGGATCCATCACCTAGTCTTAACAGTAGATTCTATAGCAACTCAAAGTAATAAGACTTTTATGGCTTAAACAAGGTAGCAAAAAAATAGAGAAAGCAAAGTCTTTTGTTGCACCCGCATTAAGAACAATGTAGCTTCAGTTTCCCATAAAAGTATGAAATGCCTCCAGCTAGAGCCAGAAACACACTAATTCCTGGAACCAAACAGGTGCTATTGAAATAAGATTTTATTCAGAATAACAAGGGACAAATGTTGAGATGACAAATATACAGTATAGGATGGGTCTTTTATGAAAAACTCATCTGAGACTTGTCAAAGATAGCTAGACAAAGAGGACTGATAAACCTTTTTTTGGTTTAACAAAGGCTTGTAACTCCAGTTTTTTCAACTAGCCATCAGATGTTCTTCAGTAAGTGCACTTTCCAGATAGCGGACACCAAAGAAAATATTCTCACTGGTCATAAGGCTAAATAATTTCCTGTATAACAATGTTATCAGATAATTGAATTTCTCTGTCACTAGTGGGAGTGGTGTTCTTGGGGTGCCTCTGGAATGAGCACTTGTGGAGGCCCCCAAGGGATAATGAATAGTTTTTATTGGCATGGAATTATACTTCTTGAGTTGCAAAGACCCATGCCCCTTAACCCAGTCTTGAAAAAGATGCAGCTGGGGCTTCAGTAGAGTCAAAAGTAGAGCCACAGTCCAGAGTTTCAGTTCCATGTTGCAGCCAGCTATAGTTCAGCATCAAAGAGATTCAATCTATTATGCTATTGTGTGGAGTCCAAGAGAGCTAGGGAACAAAAGCCAAGAGAGAGAAATTCCTTTGTCTAGGAATTTAAATATTTAGATTTTGCGTGTTTGCAGTGTCCATACCTATTCTGGCCACTGGCTTCCAGGTGTGACGGAAGGGTAACCATCTTCCCACATCACCCACACCTTACTGGGCTTGCCTCTAAACTGCCTTTGTCCAGTCCTTCCCCCACTGATCTGTGGGTAACACACTTGGAGTGTATTAACTGCAGCTTCCTGGCAAAACTGTATAAATGGCATGCCTATATTATCTTGTCTTCCCTTTATTCTTTTCCAGTTAAATAATAACCAGATTATTACAAATGTAGTGGAAAAGACTCAGGCCGTCCACCGGAGGAGGCGAAGGGAGACCTTTATTAATGCATGCGGTCCCAGAGGAGGCAGTCTCCAAATTCTGGGCCCCGAACGAAGGGCTTGGGTCAGCTTTATAGGGTCGGAGGTCGGGCCTGCTTGTGGCATGAAAATAGTGGGCAGGGTTACAGAGGTCAGATAAGGTTACATGTACATTCAGGCAGGTAATCTGAGACCTGAAATGGGGAATCTTCCTAAAATGGCTGTGGTTCCTGCCTTACAATAGTATCAACAAGATGAAAGGAGAGGTACCATATATAGAGAGAAAGAATTAACAAAACCCATGAGTACTCATACCAAAAAATAAGAGTCACAGGTCCAAGAAACTAGTTTCACAAATATTTTCTCTTGCCAATCAAAACCTGGAAGAGAGAAAAATATTCACATCACCTTTGCTTTTACCAAATTCTACAGAGATCTGGTAGTATGATGACATGGTAAGAACCATTACCTTCTGCTAGTCTATACCAGACATCCAAGGATCTCATCATCTGTAGCAGCTTCATGGGAAAGCATAAGATTCCAGCCAGTGAGTTTATCCTACTTACAGCATCTACTGTGCATGAAGAATCTTTTCTTTACCCTCAAGGTTCTTTCGGCTGGTCTAATAGCCCAACGGACATGAGACAGGTTAACAAGAGAAAATAACAAAATTTAATACATATATATGTATGGAAATGGTGGGGACTGAAAAATATATGTATTTCCTCCCCCCTCCTAAATTCTGGCTGGGTTAATCATCAAATTAACAGACAGATTAAAAGGAGAAAATCAAGTTTTTAATACAAGCACATTAGGAATTCACATAGGCATGAAAATTCCATGAAGACAGTGAAGCAACATTGGGTATATAAGACATTTTTAGACAGAGGAGAAAAGGGAGAAACAGGGTATTAGATTTCAGAAGTAAGAATGTTAAAAAAAGAGAAAAAAAAGAAAAGAAAAAGAACATCAATGGCAGGCAAATTCTTGCTAGGTAACTCAGAAACAAATGGGACATGGGGTATCTAGCTAATAGGCACCAGCCTGAAGCTTTCTTGTTTACCATAGTTAATTTAAATTATGCTAAGAGGATATCCTAAACTCCTTTCTGAAGCAGATTTCTCTGTTTGAATCTTTTGGGAAGAAAAGGGGGTGGGGGGAGAGTAAACCACTTCAAATTTTGTTTCTTAATAAACAGCTTTAAGTTAATATTGCAAACTGACAGCTTCAGTATGGTAACATTTTGATTTATTTCAGTACCCTGCATATACAGAGTCAGAGACCCCACATGTGTGAGAGATTCAGTGATAGAAAGGAAGATTTAAATGTATAAGACTTTGTGAGCTAGAGATGAAATAATGCACCTTCGGGGCTTCAAAGGTCACTGCAGGACAATAGAAAGAGCAGATGTTTAGTAAATAAGAGCTTGTCCTGCCCTATGAATAGGTCAAAGATATTATCTTAGATCATTTCTTATTATGAGTGATTCCCCTTATCTAAGTTCTTCTAGGTAGTTAAGGGAGGGGCAGAAGTTTCTGAGGAGCATGAGTTTAAAATTGCCTTTAGCTCAAAATAATCTGCATACCACAGAGGCACATTTTAGGGGGTGACTTGTTCTGAACTTCCACCACCTGGAACCAAGAATTAAACTTTAATTTTTGAGGTGATGCAGATTCAGATTTGTGAGACCTGAGTTTTATATAATTTTGAGTCATTTTAAAGAAAAAGTGCAAAATTATGACCATAAAATTATTAACATCTCTGTATGTGTTCTACTGTTATATCTTTAATTTAGATGTATTTAGTGAACACAAAATGACTCTGCCTTTTTCTTAGTATCTTTGCCTTATTTGATATTAAAATTGATCACTGTACTTTTGTTTTTCTTATACTAAGTATCTTTGCTTTAATTTGTAATTTTATCTTTGTCAGCTTTTCTTGTATTTATTGGAAAATGTAAAAACTGATAGGCTTTGCTTTGTGCTTTAAACTACTTCTAAAAGAGTTTTGTGTAGCCCCAAAATTAAGTTAATTCAAAACAAGTTTTCAATAGCTGCCATAGTATCTACAGAAATAATATTATAATAATAGCTAACTAACACTGAGTGCTTATGTGTGCCAAGCCTTGAGTTAAGCACTTAATGCGTATTACCTTTAAGAAACAAACAAATATCATTTTTCATCCTTTTACTTTCAGACTATTTGTGTCTTTCTATCTAATGTGTCTCTTGTAGATAACAAATGTATGAATTTGTTTTCTTATTTATTCATCTACTGTCTGGTTATTTTTAAGTAAATTTATTGTGTTTACATTGGTTAAAAATGACATTATATAGGTTTTAAGTGTAAATTTCTGTGATACATGATCTGTATATTGCAACTTGTGCCTACCACCCAAAGTCACATCATCTTCATTCACCATATATTTGGCCTTCTTCACTTTTTACTGCCTACCACACTGCATTCTTTTGGTTACCACCATATTTTTTGTCTGTGACTGTGAGTTTTTGTTTGTTTTTCTTGTTTATTCATTTGTTGCTTTCAGTTCTATATTCCTCATATGAGTGAAATCATATGGTTCTTAACTTTTTCTGCCTGACTTTTTTTAGTTAGCATGATATTCTTAAGGTTCATCCATTCGCAAATGGCAGTATTTCATCTTTTCTTATGGCTGAGTAGTATATATGTATCACATTTTTTTATCCAATCATCTATCAAAGGAAACTTCAATTGTTACCATGTCTTAGCCACAGTAAATAATGCTGCAATGAACATAGGGGTGCATATATTTTCAAATAAATATTTTCAAAATTTTCAGGTAGATACTCAGAAGATGGGTTGCTGGGTCATGTGGTAACTCTATTAATTTTCTAAGAAAACTCCATACTCTTTTCATAGTGGTTATACTAGTTTACATTCCCATCAGCAGTGAATGAGGATTCCTTTGTCTCCACAACTTACCAATACTTGTTATTACCTGTCTTGTGATAATAGCCATTCTTTTTTTTTTTCTTTTCCAAAAAATGTATTAAACATGTCTTTTATTTTTTTTACTCTGATGCTTTCACATCTTTTTTTGGAGGGGGGAGGGTGAGAAAAGGGGTTTTATTTTTAGCATGTATTTTCTTTTCTTTTTTTTTAATTTTTATTTTTGTTTAAAGTATTACAGATGTCCCTTTTTCTCCCCAATGACCCGCTCCCCCCCATTCCTTCGCCCTCCCCAGTCACTCTCCCCACCATTGTCCGTGACCTTGGGTTGTGCATACATGCATATAAATTCTTTGGTTACTCTCTCCCACTCCACCCCACCGCCCCTTCCATCTCTCTGACATTCGTCAGTCTCAACTATGCTTCCATGTCATTGAGTCTGTTCTGCTCATCAGTTTATTAAGTTCTTTAGATTCCACGTATAAGCAAGATCATGTGATATTTGTCTTTCACTGCCTGGCTTATTTCACTTAGCATAATATTCTCCAGGACCATCCATACTGTCCCAAAGGGTACGAGCTTCTTCTTCTTTACAGCTGCATAGTATTCCATGGTGTAAATGTACCAAAGCACTTTAATCCACTCATCTACTGATAGGCACTTGGGCTGTTTCCAGATCTTAGGTACTATAAACTGTGCTGCTATGAACATCGAGGTACATAGATCCTTTCTGATGAATGTTTCAGGATTCTTAGGATACATTCCTAGGAGTGGAATCACTGGGTCAAATGGCAGCTCCATTTTTAATTTATTGAGGAACCTCCAGACTGTTTTCCATAGTGGCTGCACCAGTCTGCATTCCCACCAACAGTGTACCAGGGTTCCCCTTTCTCCACACCCTCGCCAGCACAGGTTGTTTGTTGATTTGTTGATGGCAGCCATTCTGACAGGTGTGAAGTGATACCTCATTGTGGTTTTAATTTGCATCTCTCTGATGATTAGCCACATCGAGCATTTTCTCATGTGTCTCTTGGCCATCCATATGTCCTCTTTGGAGAAGTGTCTATTTAAGTCCTTTGCCCATTTCTTAATTGGGTTGTTTGTCTTTCTCTTGCTGAGTGCTATGAGTTCTTTGTACACTTTGGAAAGTAGCCCCTTATCTGATTCATCCTTGGCAAATATGTTTTCCAAGGCCGTGGGATTCCTTTGTATTTTGAGGCTGTTTTCTTTTGCTGTGCAGAAGTTTTCAGTTTGATGTAGTCCCATATGTTTATTTTTTCCTTTGTTTCTCTTGCCCTAGGAGTTGTATCAGTGAAAAGCCCACTATGTGGGATGTCTGTGACTTTACTGCCTATGTTTTCTTCCAGGATTTTTATGGTTTTGTGGCTTACATTTAAGTCTTTTATCCATTTTGAGTTTATTTTTGTACATGGTGAAAGTTGGTGGTCTAGTTTCATTCTTTTGCGTGTGTCTGCCCAATTTTCCCAGCACCACTTATTGAAGAGACTGTCCTTACTCCACTGGAAACTCTTGCCTCCTTTGTCAAATATTAACTGACCATAATGGTGTGGGTCTATTTCTGGGGTCTCTGTTCTGTTCCATTGATCTATATGCCTGTTGTTGTACCAATACCAGGCCATTTTGATTACAGTGGCTTTGTAATACAGTTTGAAGTCTGGTAATGTGATCCCCCCACTCTGTTCTTTTTTCTCACGATGGCTGCAACTATTTGGGATCTTTTTTGGTTTCATATAAATTTTTGAAATGTTTGTTCTAGGTCTGTGAAATATGCTGTTGGTATTTTCATAGGAATTGCATTAAATTTATAAATTGCTTTGGGTAGTATAGACATTTTAATGATATTAATTCTTCCAATCCATGAGCATGGTATCTTCTTCCACTTGTTTAAATCTTCCTCTATTTCTTTTTTCAGTGTCATGTAGTTTTCTGAGTACAGGTCTTTTACATCTTTGGTTAAGTTTATTCCTGGGTATCTTATTTTTTAGTTGCAATGGTAAATGGTATTGCTTTTTTAGTTTCTCTCTCTGAAAGTTCATTGTTGGTGTATAAGAATGCCATTGATTTCCGGTTGTTGATTTTGTATCCAGCTACCTTGCCAAATTCGTTTATCAAATCTAGTAGTACTTTGATGGAGTCTCTACGGTTTAGTTTGTACAGTATCATGTCATCTGCAAATAATGACAGTTTTACTTCCTCCTTTCCAATTTGAGTACCTTTTATGTTTTCTTCCTGTCTGATGGCTATGGCTAGGACTTTGAGTACTATGTTGAACAAGAGTGGTGAAAGTGGACATCCCTGTCTTGTTCCAGTTTTCAATGGAAATGGTTTTAGTTTTTGACCATTGAGTATGATGTTGGCTGTAGGTCTGTCATATATGGCCTTTATTATGTTGAGGTATGATCCCTCTATTCCCACTTTGCTGAGAGTTTTTATCTGAAATGGGTGCTGGATTTTGTCAAATGCTTTTTCTGCATCTATTGATATGATCATATGATTTTTGTCCTTCGTTTTGTTTATGTGGTGTATCACATTTATTGATTTGCGGATGTTGTACCAGCCTTGCATCCCCAGAATAAATCCCAAGTGGTCATAATGTATGATCTTTTTAACTTATTGCTGGATTTGGTTTGCTACTCTTTTAGTGAGGATTTTAGCATCTATGTTCATCAGGGATATTGGCCTGTAATTTTCTTTCTTTGTAGTATCTTTATCTGGTTTTGGGATTAGGGTAATGCTGGCCTCATAAAAAGAATTTGGGAGTTTTCCCTCCTCTTGAATTTTCTGGAATAGTTTGAAAAGAATAGGCGTTAATTCTTCTTTGAATGTTTGGTAAAACTCGCCTGTAAATCCATGTGGTCCAAGACTTTTGTTTGCTGGGAGTTTTTTTGATTACTGCTTTAATTTCATTAGTTGTTATTGGCCTATTCAGGTTTTCTTCCTCTTCTTGATTCAGCTTTGGAAGGTTTCATGTTTCTCGGAATTTGTCCATTTCCCCCATGGTGTCCAATTTGTTTGCACATAGTTACTCATATTTTCTTACAATGCTTTGTATTTCTGTTGGGTCAGTTGTTATATTGCCTCTTTCATTTCTGATTTTATTTATTTGGGTCTTCTCTTTTTGTTTCTTAGTGAGTTTGGCTAAAGGTGCATCAATCTTCTTTACCCTTTCAAAGAACCAGCTCTTGGTTTCATTGATTTTTTTGTATTGTTTTTTTAGTCTCTATGTCATTAATCTCAGCTCTGATTTTTATTATTTCCTTCCTTCTACTTCTTTGAGGCTTTTCTTGCTGTTCTCATTCTAGTTCTTTTAGTTGTTGTGTTAGATGGTTCATTAGATCTTTTTGTTGTTTCTTGAGATAGGCCTGTAATGATATGAATTTTCCTCTCAAGACTGCTTTCGCTGTGTCCCATAGGTTTTAGGTTGTTGTCTGTTCATTTTCGTTGCTTTCCATGAAGTGTTTGATTTGTACCTTGATCTCCTTGGTAACCCATTCATTGTTTAATAACATGCTACTTAGCCTCCATGTGTTTGAATATTTTTGAGTTTTTTTATAGTGGTTGATTTCTAGTTTCATGGCATTGTGATCCAAGAAGATGCTTGATATGATTTCAATCTTCTTATATTTGTAGAGACTTGCCTTGTGCCCTAACATGTGGTCTATTTTTGAGAATGTTCCATGTGCACTTGAGAAGAATGTGTATTCTGCTGCTTTGGGGTGAATTGTTCTATAAATGTCTATTAAATCCATGAGGTCTACTGATTCATTTGAGGTCTGTATTTCCCTGTTGATTTTTTGTCCAATGCTGACAGTGGGGTGTTAAAGTCCCCCACTATGATTGTGTTGCTGTCAATCTCTCCTTTGAAGTCCCCCAAGAGATTTTTTATATATTTAGGTGCTCCTGTATTGGGTGCATAAATGTTTAGAAGGATTATTTCCTCTTGATGAATTGATCCCTTTGCTAATATGTAGTGACCATCTTTATCTCTTGTTATGGTCTTTATTTTGAAGTTTGTTTTGTCTGAAATAAGAATTGCTACTCCAGCTTTCCTTTCCTTTCCATTTGCATGGAATATTTTACTCCATCCCTTCACTTTTAGCCTGTGTGAGTCTTTTGCTCTCAGGTGGGTTTCTTGTAGACAGCATATATTTTGGTCCTGTTTTCTTATCCATTCAGCTACCCTATGTCTTTTGATTGGACTGTTTATTCCGTTTACATTTAAGGTTACTATTGATATCACCTTATTTAATGCCATTTTCCCCCTTTATGCTGATGTACACTCTCTCATTATTCTTTCTTTTTCTTAAAGCAGTCCTTTTAGCATTTCTTGCAATGCTGGTTTAGTGGAACTGAACTCCTTTAGCATTTTTTTGTCTGGGAAGCTTTTTATTTCACCTTCAAATTTAAACAATAGCCGTGCTGGATAAAGCAATCTTGGTTGCATGTTCTTCCTTTTCATTACTTGCAGAACTTCATGCCACTCCCTTCTGGCCTGAAGCGTCTCTGTTGAGAAATCAGTTGTCAGCCTTATGGGGGTTTCCTTGTAGGTCACTGCTTGTCTCTCTCTTGAAGCCCTTAATATTTTCTCTTTGTCCTTGACATTTGCCATTTTAATTATGATGTGTCTTGGAGTGGGTCACTTTGGATCCCTCTTGTTTGGAACCCTCTGTGCTTCCTGAATTGTTGTGGCTTTCTCCTTCTCCAGCCTAGGGAAGTTTTCTATAATTATTTCCTCCACCAAGTTCTCTATCCCTTGTTCTCTTTCCTCCCCCTCTGGCACTCCTATAATGCTTCACATTGTCCCAAAGCTCCCTTAGACTATCCTCATGTTTTTTAAGTGTTTTTGCTTTTTGCTGCTCTGATTGTGTGATATTTTCTACCTTGTCTTCTAAGTCTTACTTTATCCTCTGTTTCATTGAGCCTGCTTTTAGTTCCTTCCCGTGGGTTCTTGATATCAGATACAGCATTCTTTATCTCTGAGTTGTATGTATGGTATGTATCTCTTTTTTCATGTTTTCACTAAGGTTCTCAATCTTATCATCTATAGTCTTCTTAAGTTCCTTGAACATTTTCATCATCCATACTCTGAACTCCATTTCTGATAGCTTGCTTATCTCCAGCTCATCAAAGTCTTTTTCTGGCGATATTTCCTTGTCTTTAATTTGGGGTTGTTTCTTTGTTTCTCCATTTTGGTAGGTCTTAGTGTTTGTATCTATCTATTAGATTTATTTGCTGACCCCCAGTCTTGTGGGATGGGATTTTGTCTTGTGGTTCCAGTGGAGCCCAGAGGTGTGTTTTCCTTATATCTCTGAGCTCTTTGCTCTAGTCGTGTCCCTCTTGTGGGTGCCCCTTTTGTGGTTTCTTTATGTTCTCCTGTTATGGTTGGGTCTAGATTGTTGTTGGTCAGTCCTTGGGAGGACCCTTCTCTCAGGTTGGCTAACTGTGTCTCAGCCTCAACCTCATTGTGTAAGCTATTGTACCAGTGCTGGCAAGGCAGGCCAATGCACAACTAAAATTCCAGGAAACAAGAGGTATTTTACAAAATATCTTGACAGTAACAATGAAAACAACTCATGTGAAAATAGAACTGGGAGAGTGAAGGGAGAACACAACACACCCACACCCACACACACACATACAGAGGGGAAAAAAAGAAAAAAAGATGCTTAGAAAAACAAACAAAAAAAAAGAGAAAAAGAAAAGTAACCCTTAGAGAGAGAGAGATGTATATAGTTGTTAATACAGGTGAAAACTTTGAAACTAATAATAAACTAAAATGTGAAAAATAGAGAAGCTACTGGGAGGTAACAGAAGCAGAGAAAAGATTCTGAAAGAAGGGTCAGTAAAGAATTAAGGGAGAGAATAGAAATAGGATAGTAGTTGAAAATGAGAAAACAAAAATACAATAAAGAGAATAGGAGAAACTAGCGATCAGATAGGAAGACAGAAGGAGCATAATGAGAGAATGAAAGAAAAGTAGAAAAAGAAAAAAGAAACAGAAGAAAAAAGTTATGCTAATGGATTGAGAGGAGAGAGAGAGATAAAGCCCCGGTAGGGAGGGAGTCCAGTAAGAGATTTGGGGGGAACTATAGAGGGAAGCAGTAAACTTGGATATAATGATAAAGTCCCAGTGGTTGAGCAGGGATATCAAGAAAGTCTTGATATTATAAGCAAGGATACAAGAAAACAAAGCAACTATCCAGAACAAAACTGAAAAATAAGCAAAGCAAAACAAAATTCTTTTATAAAAAGGAGAAAAAGAAAAAAAAAATTAGTTAAAAAAATGTAGAAAAAAAAATTATTATAAAATTTAAAAAAGAAGAAAAAACAAGTTTTCTCCCCTTTCTCTTCTTCCTAATGAAAAAAAGAGAAAAAATAAACAAGCCCACAAACAAAAAACAAACAAAAAAAATCCCTAAAACCAAAGAAAACACAAAACCATACAAAAGAAAAAAACAGCAGAGAAAAAAGGTAGTTGATCAGGTGAGTTTTTTCTGGGCAACTTATGCTGTCTGAGGGTCACTGTTTTGTGTGCTGATTTCAATTCTCCTGGGAGGTGTTTGTGTATAACCCCAATGTGAAGAGTTGTCTAGGTTTGGCTCTGGTGCCCTTAGGTAGATGGTTTACCTGAGGCTCTCCGTGGGCCACCTCCTCTTGTCAGCTATTTTACAACCTTGTAGTTGCCTGGCCTTGCTCCAGAGTCTTCTATAGAGTCTTTAAGGTGCAGGTTGGCTAGTGTAGCTCAGGGTATCACTCCCCCTAGAGATGTCGCTGTCAGGTGCTCACTCTGCGGGGCTTAGTCTCTGCTCCACCATCAGCTCCTCAGTCCCTACCCTGTCCTCTGAGTCTAGTTCCCCAGGCTCTGGCCTGAGGCAGCTTCAGATTGATTTCAGCCTGTTGCCTTTTCTGTATGGGATGTTTCAGCAGCCTGGGCTCAGTGGGTCCGATTAAAAACACCTTCTGGTGAGCCCTTTGCCTGCCCAGCCTCCAGCAGGGGTTTTCAGTGTTTCCTCCAGTTCCCAAACAATAGTCCCTGAGAGTCTTATTCTTATAAAGTCCTCCAGTGAGCTGCTCTCCCTTCCCCCTCAGGGCTGTGCCCTGGGGGATGTCTGGGGCTTCAGTGAGTGGGACCCCCCCCTTTCCTGTTGGGGGGGTGCTCCTGGCTGCAGAAGAGGCCGGTGGGGTCGGCCCCTCCGTGCTCAGCTTTGGTTGGCTGGTCGAACCAGGCCCGCCCCTCAGATGTCTCCAGTGCAGACCCCAACCCCAGCTTGCCCTGCCAGCCAGGAAGGTGGAAACCAGTTAGGAGATCAAACTTGCAAGCGATCAAACTTGCAAACACACAAAGCAACACACAGGCAGAGAGTCTGCTCTGCAGGGTCCTGCCACCCTAGCTCCAAGGCACCCAGCGGGAGGGGACCCAAAGTTAGCTCCACGCAGCTCCCTGCACCTCTGGTCTCAGCAAAGCTGGAGCAGCTTCAAGGGCCACCATGGCGCCCCTCAGGGCTGGTAGCAGGTGCCAACCTCCCTGCACCTGGAGCTCAGGGCAGGGGGTCTCTTCCCCTCCCCCTGCACCATGCAGATTCTGCACTTTTGGGACTCAACACAATGCCCCTCAAGGAGGCAGAGGGTCCCCATGTGTGGGTGCTCAGTGCAGTCCTCTGGTCCCTTACCACTTGGGTGCCACAGCCCTTGGGACAGCCTTCCTTCTGGTTGGCACCCCGAGCACCAGACACTGGTCACAGCCACTGCTAGAGGCTTTGTTTCCTAGGAAGGTGCCATCCCCTCCCAGACTCACCGCTCCCCTCGGATCCTCTGCCCTGTGAGGGGGGTGCTCCTTCCCCTTGTCGCTCTGGGTGTGGGGTCCCCACTTTTGGATGTTGTCTGCACTCCCGAGGGGAGGGAGCTTTGCAGCCTCCAAGCCTCTGGGCTCCGATCCCAGCACTGGCTTCAGGGGGTTTCCCCCTTCCTATGCCCTCCTTCTTACCGGGCTCCGTGATGTGTCTTTAGTGCTCCCCACTCGCACTCCGTCCACTCAGGTGTGTTTCTCTGGTTTTTTCAAGCTGGTTATGTAGGATTTTAGGAGTAAATGGAGTCCGTGGCTGGGAGCAGGGGTGCTCTTCCGCTTCTCACAGTGCTGCCATCTTCAGGTCTCTGGATGCTTTTCGATAATAGCCATTCTAACATGTGTGAGGTGGTATCTCTTTGTAGTTTTGGTTTGCATTTTCCTTAGAACTAGTGAAGTTGAACATCTTTTCATATATCTGTTGTGCATTTATGAGTTTTCTTGGGAGAAGTGTCTGTTCAGGTCCTTTGTCTATTTATTAACTGGATTGCTTGTTTAGTGTTGATATATTTGGGCTATTAACCCCTCATCTGAGATGTTGTTTACAACTATCTTCTCCCATTCAGTTGGTTGCCTTTTTGTTTTGTCAGTGGTTTCTTTTGCTGTTCAGGTTTTTAGTCTGATATAGTCCCATTCATTTACTTTTGCTTTTACTTCCCTTGCCTTTGCAATCAAATTCATAAAATCTTCTCTAAGATTTTAGTACCTATATTTTCGTCTATGCAATTGATTGTTTCAGGTCTTATATTTAGGTCTTTGATCCATTTTGAACTAATTTTTGTGTTCATCATGTAATGCGGTTTCAGATTTAGCACCCACCTGTGCCTGCATGCTGTGTGAGTGGAGGGTTCAACACAGAAAAAATAGTGGCTCTCACCCTGAAGCCAAACAATTCAGCTTTTCCCATATGTCTCTGGTACCTTTTAAACTGTTGTTCCTTCACTGGCTCTTAGGATGTGTTTGTGAATGAGTAAGTTTGTGTACATGCACTTTAAGAGAATGTCTTGGTTTCCAGCAGCCCTTCATTTCACTGGGGTAGAATCCCTGCTGATTTTCACAGCCAGCTCTTGTGGAGGACTCCTCTTCCCAGCACTGGTTCTTAGGGCTGGGGATCCTGGTATGGGGCTGAGACCCCTTGTTTTTAAGGTGGGGACCTCTGCAGCTGAAAAATCCCTCCTGATTTTCAAATGCCACATGCTGGTGTGGGACCAGCCCTTTTTGCATCTTCGTCCCTCCTATCAGTCTTGATGTGGAGTCTTTTTTATATCCTTAATTATAGGAGTTCTGTTCAGCTAGTCTTCAGATGGTTCTCCAGGCTGATTATTTTCTAATTTAGTTGCAATTTCAATGTGGTCCTTGGAGAAGGCATGAACAACATTTACCTATCCTGCCATCTTGACCAGAACATCCTCAAAACAGATATTATTATTATTATTATTTTAATATATCTTTATTGATTTCAGAGGAAAGGAGAGAGAAACATCAATGATGAGAGAGTAATTGATCAGCTACATCTCGCAACCCAGGCATGTGCCCTGACCTGGAATTGAACCCCGATTGCCTAGATCCTAAGTTGAAGCTCAACCACTGAGCCACACCTGGCCTGGCCAGATATTATTAATAACTGAGGCATGAAGTGTTAAGCAGCTTTGAGTGTGGAGTCAGTTTCTTATCTATGCAGATTTCCAGCCTGTTCTCTTCACTGGATGTCTCCTTCCTGGTATCTTCAGGGAGAAGTCCAAGCCTGCCAGGACCATTTGGACAAAATCTACAGACTATAATGGAATATTTTGTATGAAATCATGGACATTTTAATGAGAAATGACAAGTTTCACACCAGTAACTATTAGCATGATGCCATGTTATTCTAAAACATATTGAATTAAAAAAAAATTCTGTAATCTTTAAGAATCCAGGCTGGATGGGGGCTCAGAACACAAATCTGATCACCACTTTGGCAGCAATTCCACAGGGTAAGGCTGCTTTTGATAGGTGCTGAGACATATGGGTGCCTGAAAGTATCATCAGCAGTTCAACAGAGGGGGCATACAGTTTTGTAGTGTCCCCCTGAGGCCCAGAAAGGTGAGGCCTTGGTTGAGGAAACACCAGTGTTGTGAAAGTTGACTAGCCTGCAGTGATTACTCTGGTGTGGGCTTAGGATAGATTCCCCTGGGCACAGTATTATTTAGAGGAAAAGGAAAATAAAGGTCTGGGTGTCTCTGAAGGGCTTCTGGGAGGAAAGGTGGTCTGAAAGAAGTGCCTGCACCATATCTAGGAAAGTCCTACCTCTGGCCATCCAGCCCCAGAGTGTTTCAAGAATGGGCCCTGTTTAAAGAAAACCCATCTCCCCAGTGTTTTCTGTGAGGCTTTGACTATAGGAAGCAGGACATTCTCTGGCCAATTAGCTTGGTTTAAAGACACCCTGTGACAGGGTGGATCTGGGAAACAGAATTGGGTGCCATTCTCACTGGGGCTGCCCCCTAGGATCTTGCCCCTAACACCCCAAGTTTCCTTAGTTTCCTCTTGAGGGATTACCTGCTCTGGCCTCAAAAGGCCCCTCTCTGAAGAGTAAGTGTTTTCCAAACTGCCAGGCTGAGTTTCTAACCATCGCCTGTCAGGGGCACTTGAAAAGGCCTTCATTGTCTGCTTTGGTTAGCTTTCAACACCCCAAATCATGTGTGCCCATGCAGGGTACTCTCCCAGGAAAGGGAGCAGGATTTATTTAGAGGGGCATGGAGCACGCTGCTCTTGAAATGAATGGAGGCTTTGAAAAAAGTTCAGGTTCTCATTTGGCTTATTTCCTTTTGAAATCTAATCAATGAATCCACATTAAGAGAATTTATTTAAGCATTTTAAAATACTTCGGATTTTCCTAGCCCATCTGTGAACACCAAAATGAACTCTGAAGTTCTCTTTTTCATTATGTCTCCTGAGGGTGCATCCTAAGATGCCAGACTGTCAGTGCTTCCCATCAGACAACTCTGTCTTGAGCCACCATTTAAAGCTATCCCCAAGGTTACTGTGTTCAACCTTTACTTAAAGATCATTTATATGAGTCATTCAGTTTCTGCTATTCCCTTGGGCTGTGCTTTACTGTTTATAGTTTTGAGCTGACAGCTATTTAAGAGCAAGAGATTTCAACTGCCACTTCGTCAGAGTTTTGCCACCAACTCATTTGCCAGAACTAGCTGGAACTTTGTGAAACACAATAAAAGTTTAATATGGCACAGGAGAAAGATTTTAGAATTTGGAGTTATTTTCCTGCTGATATCTTCTGTGTCCTCTGACACATTGGAATATGGAGGGTTATTATCAGTGGCATCTGTATGGCCTACAGTAATAACCATTTATTGATCATTCATCTGAGGTTCAGCTCTGTTGGAATCACTCACAATCTTGGCTTGGGTGACTGGGTAACTGCTTTCTTCTCTCTATACCTGTCAGCATGAAGAGGCTAGTGTTGGAGTGTTATCAGGGGGAAGGCAGAAGTACATCAGAAACTCTCATGGCATCTTGGGTCCTAGGCTCAGAACTGGGACACCTTCAAGTCCAAAGAATTCTATTTGACACAGAAAGTCTCAAGGTCAACTCGTTTTTAAGGCCTTAGGAAAGAAACTCAGAAAAGAATTATGAAGTTACAAGACAAAATGGATGGATATAGAGGGAGGGTTGAATTATCTGTACAATCAGTACAGTCTACCACAACTGTATGTGTGCCTGTTCCCTCTTCCCCAGAGTTCTTTAATTGTATCTTATTTACCATTCTGCCTGCCAGTTCCTAGGACAGCAGTTGCATGTAGTGAGTGCTAAGTTAGTAACCTTGTATTGGTTTGAGCACAGCTGTACTCAGAATAGGTGCTGATACTGCCAGGCCAGTGTGGCTCAGTGGTTGAGCATTGACCCATGAACCTGGAGGTTACTGTTCAATTCCTGGTCAAGGCACATGCCGGGGTTATGGGCTTGATCCCCAGTAGGCAGTCTGTCAATGATTTTCTCTCATCATTAATATTTATATCTCTCTCTCCCTCTCCCTTCTCTCTCTCCAAAATCAATAAAAACATATTTGAAGAAAAAAGAATAGTCTCTGATACAATAATGGCATTTTAGCTTTTTCTTATAAAACACATCAGTACTAAACATGCCATATCAGCCTCTAACCACACCTACTTCTGGTATTCCCTCTAAACATTTCCCTATGATCTGAATTTTTAAAATTTATCTACTTGGTATCCAATAGGGCTTTTTATATACTTCCCAATTTAGAGAATATATTTAAACATTTTTTCTCTTTGACTATTTCTTCTCGACCATTCTATTCTTTCCCTCTGGGATGCTTATTAGGTATATGTTAGACTTTTCTCATTATATCCTTCATCTTCCTTAACTCCTCTTGTGTATATATCATCTCATTATCTCTTTTGTCTCTTCTGTCTCAAGCTATTAGTCTAGTTTGATTATTACTATTATTATTTATTTCTCTCTTCAGTTATGTCTAGTAATTTATTTAACAAAGTACTGGATGCATTTTAAAATCACTTCTAAGATGAAAACACATATCAGTGCCTGGGTCTGTCTCAGAGTTTCTGCTTTAATTTGGTTTGAGTCAGCAAATGGACACCAATAATTTTTTTAAAGCTTGAAAGTGACTATGATATATAACCAGAGTTAGGAATCATAGATGAAAACATTTTTTAGAATTTTTTACCAGTGATCATATCTTCATGTTCAGCACTTCTGCTGTTTTTTTAATCCATGATCTTATTTCATAACCTCTGTTTTTGTTTTATAAATACCATCCCTCCTTTAGAAAATTTTAAGCATTCATAATTTGAGTCTTATTTAAGTTGTTTCATAATTTGTAACCCCTAAAATGAAAATTCCCCCACTGGTGGCATCTGGTGACTGTCATGGTAGTAAACTTCCTCACCAGCTTTGTTATTTTTGACGGTAAGTTCATCGTACAACCTGTGCTTTAGGATATGAAGACATCCTAATGGGCTGTCTTTACACTTGCATTTGCTTGGTCCTGTGGATTTCACTGGCTCCAAGACAATTGCTATGTAAGTGTATCCTCTCAGGGTTTATACTGCACATACAGCTCAAATTCAGGGTCCATACCTAATCATACTTAGGCTTAGTGTTCTGAATTCACACATATTTCATATTCATTACCTAGAGCAGGAGGCTAATTTCTAGTCTGGCGGATAAGAATATCCGGGTTTTTATTTGTATACTTACAATATATTCCTGGATTCCAGTTCACATGGGGAGCCCAGTTCTGTCTCCTTGGCTGGTATTTCTGTGGGGCATCTTTAGGCCCAAATCCTGGGCATAGATTTGGCCACATGTCTTCAGGTCCTGTGCATGACTATGAATTTTCTCTGCTTTCTCTCTTGTGGGGATTTCCTTTTCTCACAGTTAAGCTAGTACATATATTTTCTTAATAAATTTTTTATTTTATTACAGTTTTAGATTTAGGGATAATTACAAAGATAGAACAGGGTTCCTATATACCCTAGTCCCATTCTCCCTATTGCTAACATTTTATATTAATATGGTGCATTTGTTATAATTAATAAACTAATACTGATACATTGTTAAATAGCTACAGTACACATTTTATTCAGATTTTCTTAGTTTTTACCCATGTCCTTTTTCTGTTCCAGAATCCCATTCACAATACCACATTACATTTAGCCACCATGTCTCCTTAGGCTCCTCTTCGCTGTGAGAGTTTCCCAGACATTTCTTGTTTTTGATGACTGTGACAGTTTTCAGGTGTATTGGTCAGATATTTTTATAGAATGTCCTTAATTGGTATTTGCCTGATGTTTTTCTCATAACTAGATGGGGTTATTTGTGTTTGGAAAGAAGACCAGAAATAGAAGTGGCATTCTTATCCCATCACATCAAGAGCACATTCTGTTAATATGACATATTGATATTGATGTTCACCTTGATCTCCATTTTGGGAAGTAAGTCATTATGCACAATGGACATTTAGGGAGTGGAGAGTTATGTTTAATCTCCTTGAGGGAGGAACATTTGCATAAATTTTCTGGAATCCTGAACAGAAAACTTTGTTTATTCTTCTCCATTTATTTATTTATCTATTCAATCAATCATTTTTTTTATGTCAGTATGCCCTCATAAATATTTTATACTTCTGGTTATAATCCAATACTATGTTACCTATTTTGTTGTTCTAAGTGCTATAGCTTTGACACCTTGAAGGTGTTTCAGTTGGCTCATGTGTTTCTTTGACATACCCCCATCATTGTGGGGTTTTTTTCTTTTTGAAGAAGTTATTCTCTGACACCACAGGATGCCCAGATTCATTTTATATATTTTCTGTCTAAGTCCTAGAATCAGCCATTTCCTCCAAAGATTCCTGCTTTCTTTTATTGGCAAATGATTCCAGAAGCAAGATCTGGGATGCTCAGTGTGCTTGTTGTTACCGGGGTTTTTGCTTTTAGGCCCTCTTAGCTAGTAGAGTGAGGAAATATATGTACATATACTATTCCATGTATATACATGTTTATAATTATTTCAATATGTATTCATCTTCTATATATTAAGCTAAACATGAGTTCATACTGAATGACTCCAACTCTCATCCATAGATCATTCTCTCTTCCTCTTGCATGTCTGTACCTCTTGCCTGACTCCAATCCACCATCCATTAACTTAATTTTACAATTTCAGTATACATGTATAGTGGTTTCAGAATTGTTAGCCTGTAGCCCTATGGAAATAATTTCATCAACCCAAGTACAGTACATATATACAGTTCATTTAGCCTTTAACCTATGGTCTTCACTCATTTCCAAAGTTACATAGGTCAGCACCTTTTCCCTCATCCCCTTCAATGAAGTTAATTCATACCTTTATAGTAGAGTAAGATTCCTTTGGTACAATCTACATTCCATTCCCTGGATCTCAGACTTCCTAAATGATTAAAATTTTTTTTTCATACATGAAGATTTATTCTGTATTGTGAAGTTCTGTAAGTTTTGACAAATTTATGGAGCCATCTATCCACTGTTCTGTCATACAGAATACCTTACCATTCTAAAAACTTCCTTGTGCTTTACCTAGTCAATCTTCTCTTCCACCTTAGCTTCCACTACTGATCTGTTTACTGTGTCTATAGTTTTCCAGGATGTAATATAAATGGAATCATACAGTACGTAGCTTTCTCAGAGTGGCTTTTTTTCACTAATATACATTTAAGATTCATTCATATTTTTGTGTAGCTTGATGCACAAGTAAAAAATATGTTTCTATTGATGAATAGTACAGATACACCACAGTTTATTTTTCATTCACCTACTGAAGAACATTTTGTTTCCTTTCAGTTTTTGGCGATTATAAATAAAGTTCTTATAAACATTAGTGTGCAGGTTTTTGTCAGTATGTATCAAATACCTATCAGTATGTTTCAAAATCTATATAGATATATATTAGTTTTAATAACATTTTTATCTAAGTTTTTGAAATTTTAACCCATATTCAATCTAGCATCTTTATACAGAAGCCCCTGAGAATTAACCCAACATTCATATCTTGAAATCTTGAAAGAGTTTCATGGCTCATAACCAATTGGACCTAGAGTGACAGAGAATAAACAGTTTATATGTGGAGAGTTACACTCAAGGGTCAAAGTCGCCATGTTCTTACCCATTTAAGTATGGTCATTTTGAGCAAACAGATCTGTATGCAGACAAGGCAGCTCTGTGGTGGGAGAATCATAGACATACAAAGAGAAGCAAGGTAAAGAAAGAAAAAAGTAGAGAGAGTATCTCTGTCTTAGTTCTGCTTAGTTTTCCAATTTTCACTTTATTTCCTGAGTTGTCCTGCTATCCTCTCTTTTTGATTCTATGAGATTCCTTTTCATTTGTTCAATAATATTTCTTTTTACTTGAGCTAAATTGTCTTCTTTGCAGTCAAAATGTCAAGCAAAACAAAACCATGAAAATAATAATTCTATTGGTTGTGTTCTTGAGAGAGAGAAAGAGAAAAAGGGAGGGGGGAAAGAGAGAGAGAAGGAGAGAGAGATTTACTAGAATACCAAATCCCTAAATTTTTACCACTTGCTGTCTGTGATTAGAGCTATATTATCAGATTCCAAAGACGCTCAAGATATTCCTCCAGGGACTCCAGGAACACTCAATAATAATGAGAGTACTGGCTTTGGATACTTCAGTGATACTTTTCTCTTGTTATCTAGATCAGGTTACTTTTGTACCCCAAGCATCTGATACACATATTTGCTATGCTCTGCTTCCTCTGACACCAAATTAGTCATTAGAACTTGTAAGGACAGAGAATCCTTCCCCAAGAAACCTTAACACACAGCTATATAAGATCAGCAGGAGTGATCAGCAAAAGCCAACAAAAGGAACCAAGAGGAAGATATTTTATTTTTTTATTGTTTTGAGTTTCCTATAGTAATCTTCAGCCCTTGGACACATTTTATGTTATTATTTTATTTTCTATTGAGGAATAACTAACATAAAGTGTGCTAGTTTTAAGGGTACAGCTTGGCAAATTTTTACATATGTATACACTAATGTTATTACCACCCAGATTTACAAAATCATCATCACCAAAGAAAGTTCTCTGAACTTTATGTAAATGGAATCCTGTAGTATGTAAGATTTTGATATTTCATCTATATTGTTGCATATATCAATAGCTTGTTGCAACTTTGTTGACTGGGTAGTATTCCACTATATAAACTACCACAATGTATTTATCCATTCTTCTGTTATTATACATTTGACTATTACAAATAAAATCATTCTGAGTATTAATGTACAAGTCTTTTTTGTAAGCTTATGCAATACTTTCTTCTGTATTATTGGTGGAATTGTTGGGACATAGTGTATGTTTAATTTATTGCCAAACAATTTTCTAAAGTGATTGTACCAGCCCGGCCAGGCGTGGCTCAGTGGTTAAGCATCGACCTAGGATCCAGGCGATCAGGGTTTGATTCCCGGTTAGGGCACACGCCCAGGTTGTGGGCTGCAGCCGATCAATGACTCTCATCATTGATGTTTCTGTCTCTCTCCCTCTCCTTTCCTCTCTCTGAAATCAATAAAGATATATTTTTAAAAAAATAAAAAAATAAAGTGATTGTACCAGTTTATATTCTACCATTGATGAGCAAGAGTTCCAATTGATCCACATCTTTGCCAATATTGGTACTGTAAGCCTCTTTAATTTTAAACATTCTAGTAGTTGTGGAGTGATATTCTTTCTCTTTTGTACTTAGTTTTCCATAAAGTTATCTGGTTTGGCAAATGGGGTTCTTTTTCTATGATAATTTTCTTAGATTAATGGTGGCTTCCTGGAATAGGTATTGGAAAGAGAGACATGATTAATTAATGATTTACCAGCTCAAAAGGAAAATCTTTGGAATACATACAAAATATTTATTGTCCTGAGATTAAAGTATGCCACTAACAAATTGTGAGGAACCATGATGTGATCTGTTCTTTTCTCCTTTGAAATGTTAAAGCACATAATGAGCTCTAAATCCATGAGATCTTGGATTAGTTAATAAGATATCTCAGGGATATATTCTATACTGTAGGAGTTGAATAATTAATAAATGAGTAAAGAATGATCTCTGCCATTTTCAGAACACTTATTGAAGAATATAATGTAATGCAGCCACTCATCTCTTGATGTTGTATATTAATTCTTCCTGTTAGAACAGAGCAAATTTTCTCTATTGAACACAGTACTCTCAAACTGAAGCTGGATCATTATATTCAAAGATGAGTGCAAAATAATCAAATAAAAATAATGAAATTAATGCAGTTGTAATGATTAATTTTTTTAAAAATATGTATTAAGTGATCATGGCTTTTTTCTTCAAAATCTGGGTGATATTTTCAATGTATATCTATTATGTGTGTCATTTTAGGTGTAACAGTAGGTGTAAATGAAGTAGTATACTATTGACCTTCAATATTCCTGATTAAACTCAAGACTTTTCACAAATATGGAAATTAGTGACTTGGAAATATATAATTTGTAAATGTATTCAAATCACCCTCCATGAGGTTTTTTGCTTATATTCTCACAATATGAATAAACCACATTTTCACTTTGTGATAGAATTATTTGGGGGTGGGAGTTCACATCATGGTACAAAATTAGTATTATTTCACAAAATTGAGTGGAGAAAAGCCGGGTTCAGATGAATTACTGGGTTCCTTCTTAATGTACTGCTCACTTATATGACCACCAAAAATACTCAAGTCCATGCTTCAGAAATATTTTAATTATTAAACTTCCAGAAATGTTTGTTAAATGAAATAATGTAAGATATCTTGAGGGACTCCTGTCAATCTCAGACACAAACACCCTGAGATACCAAAACAGGCAACTTTATCCTGACCTCTTTCTTCCCCTGGCAGATTCACCATTTGGCAGTGATTCACACCTTCACAGACATAGCAGAATTCATCTTCTGACCATTGAACCACTTTCATTTGTAGAAGGTACTGCTATTTTAATCATATAACATTCCTACTGCATAGGGTTTGATGCATTTTTCTGTATATTTGTGATCTGAAATAATCCACCTCAAGCCTGAGGCAATCACTTACATCTTTATTATTAATATAGTCTATTATAATCTCCCCACAGCTTTTCTTGGCATAAATATCAGCTGGTTGCTTCATAAAGGCTCATTTTCCTCCAACTACCAACAAAACTAAGCTCTCTTCTGAGGGAATCTCAGCATACATGGCTCAAACAAGCACTCTAGATAGTGGTTACAATGTGCTAAGTTTTAAAAACACCTGTATAGTGGGTGGACTGTGATTTTTCCACTGATTTTATATAAAGTGCATTTGAATCATAGTTTGTTCATGTTTTAAAATTTTCTCTACCTATAATCTTTCTATTTGTTCTTTCATCTGTCAGTGTATCCATCCATCTATCTCTTCATTCGTGCATTGTTTAATTGTTTATTTAGTATTTTAAACACTTAATGAAAGTTTTACTGAGCAGCTAAAAAAACCTTGACAATGAGTTTGTGTGTGACTTTGGAGAAACTTTGAGTCTCAGTCTCCTTATTTATAAAATAAATAAAATAAGAATATTTATCTTCCAGGTTTGTTATAATGGCAAAATAAGAATGCATAGGTAAATGCAAGTAATGCCTCAACAAATGTTAATTTCTTTCAGCCCTTTCACTAAAGGACAATAAAACTTTATGAAGACACCTCAAATAGTGGTTCACATTTACTATTTAGTGTTATATATTTTCTTTTAGGTATTGATTAACTGCATCCCACAAATTTTAGTATGTTGTATATTAATTTTTGTTCACTTCAAAATATTGTCAAAATTTTCTTAGTCTTCTCTTTGACTCACAGATTATTTAGAATTGTTGTTTTATTTTCATATATTTGAAAATATTTTTCTGTTGTTGATTTCTAGTTTAAATCTTTTAAAGTAAGATAATATACTTTAAATGCTTTTAATTCTTTTATTTTTTAATTTAATTTTTAAAATTTACCTTTATTGTTGAAAGTATTACAGATGTCCCCCCTTTTTTTGTCACTGACCCCCTCCACCTGCTTCCACCCCCTCCCCAGGCCTTCCCAGCACTATTGTCTGTCTATGGACTGTGCATGTATGCATATAAGTTCTTTGGTTGATCTCTTCCTGCCACCCCCGCTTTTTCCCTCTAAAATTTGTCAGTCTACCTGGCCGGGTGTGGCTCAGTAGTTGAGCATTGACCTATATGTTTTTGATTATTGGACAGCACCCCACAGCATACACTGGGAAGGCTTATATTGGGGAGACAGATCATCAAAAGCTGGGTTTTGTGTCTAAATTGTGGAGAGTCTGAATTGAGCACCCTGTGAGTTCAGCCAGCCATAATTGGGAAATGAGGGGTGGAGCATGTCTACCTCTCCTGCAAGCTAGGAGCAGTGTCTTCAACAGGAAAGTGGCTGGTCGGCTCACTAAAGTCCAAGATACCCTTGCTGGGCACAGTTCAGTGGGGGAAAGGAAAACAAATCAGAGGAAAACATTAAAAAAGTAAGATTCTCCAGGACTATTGTTTGGGAATGGAAGGAAATGCTTAAAACCCGACCTGGGTGCTGGGCAGGCAATGTGCTCACTGGAGTCTCTTTTGATGAATCCCACTGAAGCCAAGCCAGTTGAAACTGCCCACAGAGAAAGGGCAACATATTGAATTCATTCTGAACCTGCATCAGGCCATTTTGAGTTGGAAGATTAATTTTCCTTCAGTAAGTGCCTGATAGTGAAATCTCTAAGTAAGGGACCTACTAGACCTAGTTACCCTAGCAAGCCTCCACCCTAAAGACTCTCTTCAGAAGATGCTAGAGTAAGACAAAGCAACCCCAGGAGGGAGGCAAAATAGCTGACAAGTGGAGGAGGTCTATAGAGAACCTCAGAACAACCAGCTACAGCAACAGGACATAGAGAGCCAAACAGACTGTTCTTGACATTGGCTGATACAAAAGTACCTCCCAGGAGGCCTGAAATAAGCATATAAAACAGTGAGCCTCAGACAACATAGGCTGGCCAGACAAACTTTACTTGGTTGGCTTTAAAAAATAATAATAAAATAAATGCTTTTTTTATATTTTGTTTTGTTTTGCTATGCTTTTTTCCCCCTGTTCTTTTTTTCAATTTTTTATACTCTCTGCTTTATTGTTTTGATATTATTATTATAGTTATTAAGCTTATTTGTTTTTCTTTCATTTCTTCCATATCTCTTATTGGCTTCCTTCCTTAATCTATTTTGTTTTTTTTTCTTTTTCCTCACTCCCCTCCTCCTTTTTCTTTTCTATTCTTCCTTTCTCTTTACCTTTCTCTCTCTTCTTATTACCTTGCCATACCTGTTTCTCCTTTATTTCTCCATCTTCCTGTCTTTTTTTAACCATTTTCCAATTCCTAGTCCCTACTCTTATTTTTTGCTCTCCTTTATTTACTTTCAGAATCCTTTTTCTGTCCTTTGTATCTTCCAGTGGCTTCTTTATTTTTATTTTTTTAATGTTAGCAATAATATCTTTCTATTTCTTTCTTTTTTGCCTTAGTATTTGTGTTTTCTCTTTGCCTTCCTAATTCTACTTTCTCTTGGGTTGTTTTCATTATGTCTGTCAGGATATTTTGTAAGTTCCTGTTTGTTTCCTATTGGTTTGGTTGTGTTTTGTTTGGCCCTGTCAACACCTGTACAACAGCTCACATGACATGGTTGTGGATGAGCTTCACAATTAGCCAGGCTGAGATGAAAGTCTTCTCATTATTGAGACAACAATAACTTAGACCCAATCACAATAGAGAGCCTAAATAACCCACAAAAGGGGAATGCTCAGAAGTATAAGGAAGAGACTCCTCTGGGTCCCACAGAACATTCACTACAAAAACCCATCCTACAAGACTGGAAGGCATAGCAAATATATTTAATACATAGATACAAACACAAAGAGAAAAATAAAATGGGGAGACAAAGAAACAACCTCAAAATTAAAGAAAAGGAAGAATTTCCAGAAAAAGACCTTGATGAGATGGAGGTAAATGAGTTATTAGAAATAAAGTTCAGAGTAATGGTTATAAAGATACTCAAGGAAATTAGTGAGAACCACAAGACACTTAAAGGGAACCTCTAGGAACATAGTAATAAATACAAATAACTTAGTGAAAGCTACATCAATATGAAAAAATATATAAATATTAAAAAAAGAACCAGGCAGAAATGAAGAATATTATATCTGACATCAAGAATATGCTAGAAGGAATTAAAAGCAGGCTTAGAGAAGCAGAGGATAGAATAAGTGAATTAGAAGATAGAAAAAACAACAACACTCAATCGGAGCAGCAAAAAAAACCAAAAAACTTTAAAGCATGAAGACAGTTTAAGGGAACTTTGGGACAACATGAAACAAAACAACACCCACATCACAGGGGTACCAGAAGGGGCAGAAAGTGAGCAATGGAAAGAAAACCTGTTGAAATTAATAATGACAGAAAACTTCCCTAACCTGGTAAAGGGGAAAGCCACACAAGTTCAGGAAGCACAAAGGGTACCAAACAAGTGGAACCCAAAGAAACCCACTTCAGAACACAACATAATTAAAATGGCAAATGTTAAGTACAAAGAGAGAATTTTAAGGGCTGCAAGAGAGACAATCAGTGACTTACAAGGTATCCCCCATAAGGATGTCAGAAGATTTCTCCACAAAAACACTTCATGCTAGAAAGGATTGGCATGATGTTTCCAAAGTAATTAAAAGCAAGAACTTGCAACCAAGACTGCTCTATCCAGCAAGGTTATCATTTAAAATTGAAGGTGAAATAAAGAGCTTTCCAAACAAAGGAGGCTAAAGTCGTTCAGTACCACCAAGCCAGCATTGCACAAAATGCTAAAAGGACTGCTTTAAGAAGAAGAAATATGGAGAGAAAGATACGTAAACATAAAGGGAAAAACTGGTGTTAAATGAGTACATATGAAATACATATTAAATAAAAATGAATTAAATACTCCAATCAAAAGACAGGGTAGATGAATAGATAAGAAAACATGATCCATATTTATTCTATCTACAATAGACTCACCTCAGAACAAGATATTCACACAGGCTGAAATTGAAGCGATGGAAAACAATATTCCATGCAAATGGGAACAAACAAAACCCTGATGTAACAATACTTATTTCTGACAAACTAGACTTTAAAATAAAGACCATAACAAGAGACAAAGAAGGTCACTATATAATAATAAAGGGATCTATCTAACAGGAGAATATAGTGCTTTTAAACATATATGCACCCAACATAGGATCATCTAAATACCTTAAAAAATTCTTGGTGGACTTTAAGTGTGAGGTCAACAGCAATACAATCATACTAGGTGACTTTAACACCCAACTGCCATCATTGGATAAATCATTCAGACAAAAATTCCACAAGGAAAAATAGACCTTAAATGACACATTAGATCTAATGGATTTAATTGACATTTCATCCCAAAGCAGCAGAATATATATTCTTCTCAAGTGTACATGAAACATTCTCAAAGATAGACCATATTTTAGAACACAGAACAGGTCTCTACAAGTTCAAGAAGATTGAAATCATATCAAGCATCTTCTCAGATCAAAACGTCATGAAACTAGAAATCAGTCACGATAAAAAAACACCCTCAAAAATTCAAACACATGGAGGCTAAGTAGTGTGTTATTACACTATGAATGGATTACTAATGAGATCAAGGAAGAAATCAAAAACTTCCTGAAAACAAATGAAAATGAACACACAGCAACCCAAAATCTATGGGACACAGCAAACACAGTCTTGAGAGGAAAGTTCATAACATTATAGCATATCTCAAGAAACAAGAAAAAGCTCTAATGTACTATCTAACACTACAACTAAAAGAATTAGAAAGAGTACAGCAAGGAAAGCCCAGATGAAGTAGAAAGAAGGAAATAATAATGATCAATATAAAAATAAATGACATAGAGACTAAAAAAGCAATACAAAAGATCAATGAAACCAAGAGCTGGTTTTATGAAAAGATAAAAAATATTGATGAGCCTTTAGCCAGATTCACCAAGAAACAAAGAGAGAAGGCTGAAATAAATAAAATCAGAAACAGACAAAAAATAATAATATAACAACTGACACCACAGAAATACAAAGAGTAGTAAGAAAATATTACAAGCAATTATATACCAACAAACTGGGCAAATGGACAAATTCCTAAAAACATTCAATCTTCCAAAACTCAATCAAGAAGAATCAAAAAACCTGAAGAGTCTGATAGCAGCTAATGACATTGAAGCAGTAATAAAAAAAAACTTCCAGCAAACCTATGTCAGTTAGGGAAATAGCAAAGCTTAGAGAACCTGTTTGAAGAAATAATGGCAGAAAATTTCCCTAATCTGATGAAAGAAAAATCACACAAGTTCAGGAAGCACAGAGAGTCCTAAGAAACAAGAACCCTAAGAGGCCCACACCTGACATCATAATTAAAATGCCAAAATTGCAAGAAAAAGAAAAACTTTTAAAGGCAGCAAGAGAAAAGCAATCTGTTATCTACAAAGGAGCTCCCATAAGGCTGTCAACTGATTTCTCATCAGAAACTCTACAGGCCAGAAAGGAATGGCATGAAGTATTCAAGGTAATGAAAAGCAAGGATCTGAAATCAACAATACTCTATCCAGCAAGGCTATCATTCAAAATAGATGATGAAATAAATAGCTTTCAAGGCACACAAAAAAGGCTAAAAGAGTTTATCACCACCAAACCAGCATTGCAAGAAATGTTAAAAGGGCTACTGTCATAAGATGTTGAAATAGAGAGAATGAGAAACATAGGCATAAAGAAATAAAATGGTAATAGATAAGTACCTATCAATAATAACCTTAAATATTAATGGAATAAATGCTTCAATCAAAAGACATAGGGTAGCTGAATAGATAAGAAAAGAAGACCAAAATACATGCTGTTTGCAAGAGACCAACCTCAGAAAAAAAAAAAGACTTACACAGGCAACTGAAAAAAAATCCAAGAAACTTCTGGAAGAGTTAAAAGGGAGAGATTAACATCAATACAGTCATAGTAATGGATTTAACACCCCACTGACTTTACTGGATAGATCTTCCAGACAAAAAAACAACAAGGAAACAGTGACTCACTAGATCAGGTAAATTTATATGACATTTACAGAATAGTTCACCCCAAAGCTGCAGAATACACATTCTCCTCAAGTGTATATGGGACATTCTCAAAGATAGACTGCATGTTAGGACACAAAACAAGTTTCTACAAGTTCAAGGAAATTGAAATCATATCAAGCATCTTCTCAGACACTTACACCTTAGAATACTATGCAGCTATAGAAAAGAGGGATCCCTTCTCTTTGAGACAGCATGGTGTGACCTGGAGAGTAATATGCTAAATGAAATAAGTCAGTCATAAGAAAACAAGTATCACATGATCTTACTCATATGTGGAATGTAAATGAACAAAATAAACTGATTAACAAAATAGATCCAGAGACATAGAAACATGAAAGAGACCAACGAAGCTCAGAGGGAAGACACTGGCGTGTGGGGAGAAATTGATCTAAGAACTTATACGCATAACCCATGGACACAAACAATAGTATGGTTAAGGCCTGAAGGGAGGGGATGGTGCAGGACAGAGGAGGTCAATGGAGAAAAGTGGACATTTGTAAAACTTTGAACAATAAAGATAAATTAATACATAAAACAAAGAAACAAGCAAAAAAAACAACAAATCAACAAATGGCAAATGCGGGTGAGAATGTGGAGAAAAGGGAACCCTAGTACATGGCTGGTGGGAATGTACCCTGGTGCAGCCACTATGAAAAATAGTATGGAGCTTCCTCAAAAAATTAAAATTGGAATTGCCATTTGACCCTGTGATCCCACTTCCAGGAGTATATCCTAAGAATCCTGAACCACCAATTGGAAAGAATATATGCACCCTTATGTTCATATCAGCATTATTTACGATGGCTAAGATATGGAAACAGCCCAAGTGCCCATTAGCAGATGAGTGCATAAAAAAGCTGTGGGACATTTACACCATGGAATACTATGCAGCTGTAAAAATGATGGGTCTCTTACCCTTTGGGACAGCATGGATGGACCTGGAGAATATTATCTTAAATGAAATAAGCCAACCAAAAAAAGAAAAATATCACATGAACTCACTTATATGTGGAAATTAAGGAACAAAATAAATTGACAGACAAGATAGGACCACACATATGGAAACACGAAATTGACAAATCTAAGAGGGACGGTGGGAGGAAGGGTGGGAAGAGATTAACCAATGAATTTATAAGCTATATGACTAGCCCTTGGACACAGATAAAAGATGAAGGCCTTGGGTGAGGTGGAAGATGGGTGGAGGGGAGCAAAGGGTGGAATATGGGGGACATCTGTAATACTCTCAACAATAAAATAAATTTTAAAAAAACTTATACAGCAAAAAAAGTTATTTTTGAAATAAGACTACTTCAGAATGCAAAATAACATCTGTAAATGACAGTCACATTAAACAGGACATTCTCAGTTTCTTTCCTAAATATGTAACTACTTGGAATCCAACTTTGATTTCACCACTTCACATTACCTCTATGCATTAAAACCATTCTATCCAAGGTTTCCTTTATACTGTGTAATGGGACAGAAATAAACATCATCATTATTTTATTAAATATAAAATATTATCTAAGTCTTATTGCATTTAAGTTCTTCTTTTACAAAGTCTTAGATTGATGTATCTTAAGAATATGCCACCTTATAGCCTAGAAATTTAAATATCCAACAAAATGTTTAAAAAGTACTTCAAATAAATTACTGTATCAGAGGACACAAAGAAACATTATAAAAATATACTTCTTTTGCCCATGTATTGTTTAATTAATCCTACTATAATTACTACTAATTGTCACTGTTAAGTAGTTCTTGTGTGTTTTTTGTTCAAATAATAGCATTTATGTAACAGTAAAGTAATACAAAATAATTTAGCATTTCAAATGAACACCAATTTTTATATTTTTATTAACCCTCTCCCCAAAGAAAAACACAGCCTAGTACTGGCACAAGAATAGGCATATAGATCAATGAAACAGAACAGAGAACCTAGAAATCATGTCAAGCTATTAATATTTGACAAAGGAGGAAAGAGCATACAGTGATGCAAAGACAGTCTCTTCAATAACTGGTGTTGGGTAAATCAGACAGGTACATGCAAAAAAAAAAAAAAAAAAAATGAAACTAAACCACCAACTTACACCATACACAAGAATAAGCTTAAAATGTACAAAAGGCTTAGACCGGCCGGGCGAGGCTCAGTGGTTGAGCGTTGACCTGGGATCCAGGCGATCCGGGTTTGATTCCCGGTCAGGGCACATGCCCGGGTTGCAGGCTCGATCAATGACTCTCTCATCATTGATGTTTCTCTCTCTCTCTCTCTCTCTCTCTCTGTCCCTTTCCTTTCCTCTCTCTGAAATCAATAAAGACATATTAAAAAAAAAAAATGAACAAAAGGCTTAAATGTAACTCATGAAGCCATAAAAATCCTAGAAGAAAATGTAAGTAGCAAAATACCAGACATCTCAAGAAGCAGAATTTTCACTGATATAGCTCTTAGGGCAAGATAAACAAATGAAAAAATAAACAAATGGAACTACATAAAAATAAAAAGCTTCTGCACAGCAAAATAAACAATCAACAAAATGAAAAGGGACCCCACTGTATGAAAGAACATATTTGCCAAGGTTACATCTGATAAGGGATTAATTTCCAAAGTATATACAAACTCATACAACTTAAAAAAGTAAGACAAGCATTCCAATTAAAAATGGAAAAGCACCTAAATACACACTTCTCCAAAGAGGACACAGAGACTGACAAGAGATATATGAAAAAATGCTCCAAGTCACTAATTCTTTTAAATTAAAGTCTGTTTTATGATGTACTATGTCATCTATCTTGGTAAGTTTTACATGTGCACTTAAAAAGAATGTATATCCTGCTATTATTGTTCTATAAACCCAAAAAGATGTAGTTGGTGAGGAGTGTTTATTATCTTCTATATCTTTGTAGATTTTCTACCTACTAGTGTTATCAATGGCTGGAAAAGAAGTTTTGAAGTCTTTAATAACAAATCTGGATTTTTCTATTTTTAAGCTCTGTTGTTAGGTACATTCATGTTTAAAATTTTGAAGTTTCATTAGTAAATTGACCCTTTATCAATATGATGGTCTCTATTTCTGGTAATTTTCTTTGCTCTCAAGTTTAATTTGTCTGATATGAAAATAACTACTCAGTTTTCTTTTGGTTAGTGTTTTTATAGTATCCATTCTTTAACTTTTAACCTCTCTACATCATTATATGTGAAATGAGTTTCTTGTAAAGAGCATATAGTCATCCTGACAAACTGTCTTTTAAGTGGTATGTTTTGAACATTTACATTTAATCTAATTATTATGTTTAGATCTAAGTATTCTGTTGTAATATTTTCTTTCATGAATGATTGTTCTGTTCTTTAAATACTTAAAAATTAGTATATCAAATCCTTCTAGGTTCAATGGTTTCTTTAAGAAACAGTCTTTCAAATGTTATTCTATAAATAATACATTATATTTTTGGCTGTTTTTGAAATATTTCTTTCTCTTTAATTTTCACTGATTTGATTATAATATGTCTGGGCATAATATTTAGTATATTTGTGGTTTATACTGTGTGGGGTTTATTCAGCTTCTTGAATCTTTGTATTTATATCAATCAACAAATGTAAGAGGTTTTAAGTCATTATATATTTATATAATTTTATGTACTGTGCTCTTTCTCCTCTACTTCTGGAACTCCAATGCCACAAGTACTACCATTTTTGGTGTTTTTCTACATCTCTCTGGGGCTTTGTCAATCTTTACCCCATATTTATTTTTTCTTTGGTGTTGTTCAGATTGGATTGCTTCTATTGGTCTATTTTCAAATTCACTATTTTTTTTTGTCATCTCCATTTCATCAAGTCAGGTTATTTTGATTATTGTCTTCTTCAGTTAATATTTATTTTGATTCTCCCTTATATATTTAATTTCTTTGCTGAAACTTTTTATCTTTCCATTAATTTTATTACTTCTTTGAGCATTTTTATAGGCCCTTGTCAGGTAATATCAACATCTGTGTCTTAGTGTTGGTATCTGTTGACTGTTTTTTACCACGAGGTGAGCTTTCCTTGATTATTTTTATGATGAGTAATTTTGGATTTTATCCTGAACAGTTTTGATATTAAGAGACACTGGGCTTTATTTAATCTTATGGAGAATGGCATGTGTTTTTTTGTTTTTGTTTGGTTTTTTGGGAAATCAACTTTGTTTTGTTTAGGTAGAGAGTTATGATAGCCCTCTGTGGATTGTGATTTTAATGTTAGCTGTGTCTCAAGTGCGTGTCAATCATTGACTACTCTGGGTTCTGTGTGCTGAGCTATCCCTTAGTGCAGTTCTCAAAGTATTTGGTATGCTGTTTAATATCAGATTCACACATGCACAATTCTGAAGTGATCCCAGGAATTTATGAAAACGTTATAGTGTTCTTCCTCTCCACTCTCTCTCTGGTGCTTTCTCATTCCATGAGACTCCCTCCAAAAAGCTGGGATTTTAGTTTCATTATTCTGATATATACTCTCTATAATTATATCCATGCCCAGTGTCAAGCAGCAGGAGGACACACAGAGAGAAATAGCAATGAATTTGCCAGACCCTCTTGGAACCATAACTCTTCTGATCAAAAGAAAATGATCTTCTTCTTTTGATATGTAGGACTTTCTAGGCTCCTGCTGTTATTGCTATTGCTGCCACTATTGCCATGGGAACTGGAAGGTGATAAAATAAAGGGGGGGAGGGAAACTTGAGAGAAAACAGTTCCCCCCTGCACACTCTCCATGTTTTAGAAGTTCCCTTTCAACTTCTCAAAGCAAAACCAGTAGACAAACATCACATGATCTCGCTTATACGTGGAATCTAAAGAACTTAATAAACTGGTGAAAAGAATAGATTCAATGACATGGAAGCATAGATGAGACTGACAAATGCCAGAGGGATGGAGGAGGGTGGGTGGGTGGAGGGGGAGAGAGTAACTAAAGAATTTATATGCATATATACACACCCAAGGACATGGACAATGGTGGGGAGAGGGACTGGGGAGAGGGATGGGACTGGGGAGAGGGTGGAATGGGTAATTGGGGAGAAAAAGGGACATCTGTAATATTTTAAACAAAAATAAAATTTAAAAACAACAACAAAAAACAAACAAACAGTAGACTTCTCCTGGAGTTCTATTAGGACCTTGGTACCCACCACTCTGGTACTCACTTCCAAGTTTTGGGCTATGTTGAGGTCAGCTTGTGGGATATTGGAGGAAAGAAAAATATGTTAGACTCACTGCTAGTTCAGGTTTTATAGTTGCATTCATTGTGAATAAGTGGGCAATGTGTCTTTTCCACTTTACCCTGAAGAAATGCCTGATTTATTTTGTCAGCCCTCCTATGTCCCTACAGGCATTGGTTAGGTAGCTCATCAATGAGCAACTGGGAAGAAGCCCAGGCCTCCCCTCTTCTGATTGTGAGGGGCTTAGCAATACCAGCATTAGTGACAGATAGCAGTGATGGCAATTTATGCCTTTATTTTTAGCCTTTCTCAAAAACTTTGTTCGAATGCGTCAGTTGTGTACATTACATACATGGGTCATGTTTTGTGAATCAGATTGTAAAATTTTTAAAAATTGTTTAAAACTTATCCACTTATGGTGATACAAAATGTTAAAGCATATTACACATAATATGCAACATATTACATTATTCTTCCACTTTTTCCTTAATTTTTGTTTTAATTTTAGATTTATTACTAAATATATTAAGTGCTCATCATTGTATTTTGCCAAATTATTCCCATTTATCTTTCTGGTAAATGAAACATCCTCTAGTAGATTGTGCAAGAAGGGCTCAGGGTTGCAGAATTCACCAAGTCCTTGCATATTTTAAATTGTTTATCTTGACACTTAGCATATACCTGACTGGATATAAAATTCTTGATTCATACTTTATTTATTTAAAGTTTTTTAGTGTATAATTTAATGTCTTATTTGTGTGTCCTTCTATGAGGAGGATTTGAGGTTGTTTTTTTAATTTAAAATCTAATGGTTTTACCAGGATATACCTAGGAATTGATCTTTTTGGGCTAATTATCCCTCATACATGGTGGGTTCTACAATATGTTGGTATATGGTTTTGTAAATTTGCATAATATTTTTTCTAAATATTACTTTTTTATTGTTTTGTTTTTCCTCTTCAGGGTCTTGAATTATACATAAATTGGATTTTTTTTCTTTGTCTTATACTTCAGACATTTTATCTATGAACCGCTTTGCTTTTCTTATTTTATGTTCGTCTTTTGTTATGTTTCTCTTTTGTTTAAATATCCCTTATTAAATACTCACTGAAATTCATCTTTGGGGGCACCATATAATTTCTTTATTATTTAATATGATATTGTATTTAACTAATATATTTTTCATGAATTAATCAGATCTTATTTCCTTAATTCTTTTAGTGTACCTATTTCCTTGATTTTTAAATATCTGATTCAAGGTAAGATTTTTTTTTTTTTACATATTCCCAAATGCTTATTAGAAAGTATTTAATTCAGTTTGAAGTGTTTGTTGCAGTTTTCTTTTCCTTTATTTTTATTATTATTTATTTTAAATTTTTTTACAAATAACACCAAATATATACATTTATAAATATATAAATTTAACAAAGGACTTATAAGATCTCTACACAGAAAACTATAAAATATTCTTGAAAGAAATTAAAGAAGACATAAATAATGGAGTGACATGCTATGCTCTTGTACTGAGAAAGGTTCACCAGCTGAAAAGTTTTGATTCTCATTTCTATTATATTTCATTCTGTTTTGATTCTAATTTCTTTTTATATTAGTTTTATATACATGAATATTGCTTATGTATCTGCATTTTGAGTTCAGATCTGTTAGCACTGAGTAATTACTAAGATTACTAGTTCAAAGGTCACCTTCTTTTGCCAGAATAGCAAAACATGGCTTACTTACTTAATTGTTTGCTTGGTAGAGGAAGGGAATGTCTCTATGTCCATATTTTGATATTATTTTGTTTTTCAGAATCCTAAATTTTACTCATTCACTGCTTCTTTTACTCATTCACTGCAAAGCTTCTAATGAGCCTCTGTTGCAGTCATTTTACCCTTGCATTTGCACAACTGCTTCTTTGAGATTTTTAAGCCTCTTTTCCTGTAGTCTGTACTCATGAATCAGTATTATTTTTCAATCTTAACACACTTAAGGTGCACTTTCTCTGATGTTAGTAATTTTGTATCAGTCTTGGGCTTCTCACTATATTTTGTCTTATTTCTTTTGTAGAGTTTCTCCAATTGCCCTTGATCTCCAGTGAAGCTCACAATTGGAATGTTAGAGACAGCTTATAGAGATTTGGTGTTTATATTTATATTTAAAGGTAATTTGAAATGTGGATGCTTCTGCTCTTTTTCTTATTCTTAGGGTAGGTTTATATAGTTTTTTCTTAATTTTTTTTCCCTAGAGAATATCGCCCCCCCCAAATTTGAATTTATACAGCGTCTCTAACCTTGGTGATTCAGATTTCCTTACTCCATACATGGTGGTGAATATTAAACATTTTTTCATAAAAGTATAAAACAAAGTACAAATATTCACTCTACTACTACAAGAGGATCTCCAATGCAATAAAGTAATACATAGAATTGAAAGTAATATAACTGCAAAGGAACAAGCAAACTGACTTTTTATATAAGAAGACTAAGAAATACTCAAAATTAAAGCCAATACATAAAAGTCAACTGTATATCCATATACTAGGAGCAAACACTTAGAAAATAAAATAAAAAGACAATTCAATTTACATTAAAAATACATTTATAAATACTTAAATTTAACTAAAGCATAAGAGTCCTACATAGAAAACTATAAATTATTTCAGAGGTAAATGAAAAAAGAAACAAGTAATGATAGAATATCATATTTTTGTACTGGAAAACCTGTTTAGATATCATTTCTCCTCTAATTGATCAATAAATCTAAAGCAACAGCAATCACAAATCTCAATGCATTTGTGGTAAAAATTAACAAATTAATTCTAAAATTTATATAAAAATGCAAAGAATCTAGAGTATCCGAAACAAGCTTGATAAATAAAAACAGAATTGCAGGATTAATTATACCTGATTTTGGATTTTAATTTCTGATAAAGCAATAGTAATAAGACATTATGCTAATGACTTAAGGCTAGATAAATCAAAAGTACAAGAATAGGAAATTCAGAAATAAATTTACACAGATAATTTTAAAATATTGCTTATTTATTTATTTTACATTCAATGTTATTTTTTATTAGTTTCAAGTGTACTGGAAAGTGGTTAGATAATCATATACTTTACAAAGTATTCCCCTTAATACTTCCAGTACTCACCCAGTATTATACATAATTATTGCAATGATATGAACTATATTACTAATGCTGTACTTTACATCACCATGACTATTTTGTAACTACCAAACTACTTCTCAATCCCTTCACCTTTTTCACCTAGTCCCCAAACGTGCCCCACTCTGTCAACCAGCAGTTTGTTCTCTGTATTTATGAAACTGTTGCTATTTTGTTTGTATGTTTATCTTGTCCTCTAGATTCCACATAAAAGTGAAATCATATGGTATTTGTCTTTCTCTGGCTTATTACACTTAACATAATACCATATAGGTCCATGCAGGCTGTCACAAATTATAAAATTTCATTCTTTTTATGGCTAAGTAATATTCCTCTTCATATACATACTGTGACTTTTTCATCCACTCATCTATTGATGGGCACTTGGGTTGGTTCCATATCTTGGCTATTGTAAATAATGTTGCAGTGAACATAGGAATGCATAAGTCCTTTTAAAATAGTGTTTTGGGTTTCTTTAGATATATACACAGAAGTGGAAATGCTGGGTTATTTTTAATTTTTTAAGAACCCTCTATAATGTTTTCCATAGTGGCTGCACCAATCTGCATTCCCACCAACAGTGTGTGAGGGTTTACTTTTCTCCACATCCTCACCAACACTTTTTATATATTGATTTATTGATGACAGTCCTTCTGAAAGGTGTGAAGTGATATTTCATTGTGGTTTTAATTTGCATTTTCCTGATGATTAGTGAATTGAACATCTTTTCATATGTCAATTGGCTATCTGTATATCCCCTTAAGAAAAGGCTCAATTCAGGTCTTCTACCCTTTTTAATTTATTATTTATTATTTGTTATTTATTGTTTTCATTTTATTATTTCTCTTATATTTATTGTTGAAAGTATTGCAGGTGTCCCATTTGCCCCCCCATTGACCTCCTCCACCCTACTCCCACCCCCTCCCCAGGCCTTCACCCCATTATTGTCTGTGTCCATGGGTTATGCATATATGCATATAATTTCTTGGGTTAATCTCTTCCTACTTCTCACCCCCAAACCCCTTTCCCTCTTCCCTCTTAAATATAACAGTCTGTTGTATGCATCAATGTCTCTGGGTCTATTTTGTCATTTCATTTTGTTCACTAACTTCCTTTTAAAGAAGACCTTTCAACACTTCATGTAATACTAGTTTTGTGGTGATGAACTCCTTTAACTTTTTCTTATCTGTGAGGCTCTTTATATGACCTTCGATTCTAAATGATAGTTTTGTGGGAACTGTAATCTTGGTTGTAGGTCCTTGCTTTTCATCATTTTGAATATTTCTTGCTACTCCTTCTGGCCTGCAAAGTTTCTGTTGAGAAATCAGCTGACAGTCATAAAGATGCTCCCTTGTAAGTAACTAACTGCTTTTCTCTTGCTGCTTTTAAGATTCTCTCTTTGTCTTTAACCTTTTGCATTTTAATTATGATGTGTCTTGGTGTGGGCCTCTTTGGGTTTCTCTTGTTTGGGACTCTGTGCTTCTTGGACTTGTAAGTCTATTTCTTTCACCAGGTAGGGGAATTTTTCTGCCACTCTACCAATTCCAGGAGATATAGCAATTCTACACAGTACATAGAAAGAAACACCGGTAAGCAGCCAAAATGTGGAGGCAAAGAAACATGTCACAAATGAAAGAACAGAAGAAATCTCCAGAAAAAGAACTGAAGGAAATGGAAGCAAGCAAACTACTAGATACAGAGTTCAAAACAATGCTTATAAGGGTGATTCTACCCTTTTTTAAATTGGATTTTTTTTTTTTTGTGGTGTTCAGTTGTATGAGTTCTTTATAAATTTTGAATATTAACCCCTGATCAGTTGTATCATTGGCAAATATCTCTTCCATTCAGTAGGTTTTCTTTTTGTTGCTGATCATTTCCTTTGCTATGCAAACACTTTTTAGTTTAGTAGTTCCATTTGTTTATATTTTCTTTTGTGACTCTTGCCTGGGGATATATATGAGAAAAATATATTAGTAAGAGAAATGTTAGAGATTTTACTCCCTATGTTTTCTTCCAAATGGTTTATGTTCTTGAGTCTTACGTTTGAGTCTTTATAATCCATTTTGAGTTTATTCTTGTACATGATGTAAGAAGGTGATCTAGTTTTATTTTCCCAACACCATTTATCGAATAGACTGTTTTTACACCATTGTATGTTTTTGCAGCCTTTGTCATATATTAATTGGCCTTATAGGCACAGGTTTATTTCTGAGCTTTCTATTCTGTTCCATTGACTGATGTGTCAGTTTTTATGCTAGTCTGATGCTGTTTTGATTATTATGGTCTTGTAGCATAGTTTGATATCAAGTAGCAAACTTCTTTCTTCTTTCTCAAGATTACTTTGGCTATTCAGGGTCTTTTGAGATTTCATACTAATTATTGGGTTATTTGTTCTAGTTCTGTAAAAAATGCCATTGGTATTTTTATAGTATTTGCATTACATCTATAGATTGCTTTGGGTAGTATGGGCATATTAATGATATTAATTCTTCCTATTCATGAACACTGTATATTCTTGCATTATTTGTATCTTCTTAAATTTCTTTCTTTAGTGTCTTATAATTTTTTCAGTATAGGTCTCTTACTGCCTTGGTTAAATTTATTCTAGGTGTTTTTTTTTTTAATACAATTATAATTAAATTGTTTTTTTAGTTTTCATTTTGATAGTTCATTATTGGTACATAAATATGCAACTGATTTCTGAGTATAGATTTTGCATCCTACTATTTTACTGAATTCATTTATCAGTTCTAGAAGATTTTTTGGTGGAATATTTAGGGTTTTGTATATACAGTGTTATGTAACCTACCAATAATGAAATTTTTACTTTTCCCTTTCTAATTTGGATGTATTTTATATCTTCTTGTCTTATTGATGTGTCTAGGATTTCCAGTACTATGTTGAATAAGGGTAGTGAAAGTGTGCATCCCTGTATTGTTCCTGATCTTAAGGGAAATGCTTTTAGTTTTTTCTTGTTGAATATAAAGTTAGCTGTGGGTTTCTCATATGTTGCTTTTGTTACGTTAAGGTATGTTTCTTTTATTCTGACTTTGTTAATTTTTTTTCCCCCCATAAATTTGTGCTGGATTTGTCAAATACTTTTTCTGCATCTACTGATAGGTTCATATGATGTTTGTTTGTTTGTTTGTTTGTTTGTTTTTTAATGTGGTGTATCATTCTAATTGATTTGTCAATATTATAGCAAACTTACATCTCTGAAATAAATTCCTCTTTATCCTGGTGTGTAGTCTTTTTAACATATTGCTGTATTTGTTTGCTAATATTTGTTGAGAATTTTTGCATCAATGTTCATCAAGGACATTGGCTAATAATTTTCTTTTTTTTGTAGTGTATTTATCTGGTTTTGGAATTAGGAAAATGCCTGCATCATAAAATGAGCTTGAGGATTTTTTTCCCTCTTGAATTTTTTGAAATAGTTTGAGAAGAATAAGTGTTATTTCTTTTTTGAATGTTGGTAAAATTTACCTGTGAAGCCTTGAGGTCCAGGACTTTAATCTGTTGGGAGTTTTGTGATTACTGCTTATGTAACCCCACAAAAAATGGAGGTTTGGCTGCCCATTGTAATGAAAGGCAAACTCATGAAGCAGGTGCTGGTGCAAAAGAAAAGGAGGTTTTATTCAGGTGTTGCATGATATGGGATAATGGTGGACTCCTGTCTCAAAACCCATCTCTCCTTCCTGCTCAAGCCTGCAGTTCTTGCAGGGATGGGGAGGGTAGGGCTTTTCCTCTATCCAATTATCATGCTAGCTTTTGGCTCCCGTGGGTCTTCTTCATTCATCTCTCTAGCTTTTGGCCTTATCAGGCCCTATCCATTTATACATTGAGCTTTTGATGCACTTAATGTAAGAACCTCCACTCAGGGCATTTTGGCCAATGGGGGAGACTCTCCCTGGGCTCTGAGTGATTGTCAACTGTAACACTTATATTTTCTTAGCTGGAATAAGTCTGTTTAGATTTTTTTGCTTTTTCTATATTCATTGCAGAACATTATATGTTTTTAGAAATTTATCACTTTTTTCCCAATTTTTCAATTTGTTGGAATCTGATTGTAATATTATTTTTTTAATACTTTGTATTTTTGTGGTGACACATGTTACTTCTCTTTCATTTCTGATTTTATTTGGATTGTTTTTCTTTTTTCCTTGGTGAGTCTGGTTAAAGGTTTACTAATCTTTTTTTATATTTTAAAAGAACCAGCTTTTGGATTTATTGATTTTGGTATTGCTTTTGTAGACTCTATTTATTTCCTCTCTGATCCTTATTACTTTTTGTTCTTCTACTCACTTTGGTCTTTTTAAAAAAATCATCATCCCAGGATATGTTCTTATTGATTTTAGAAAGGGAGGAAGGGAGAGAGAAACATCAATGTGAAAGAGAAACTTTGATCAGTTCCCTCCTCTACGTGCGCAGACCAGGAATTAAACCCACAACCTGGGTATGTGCCTTGACCAGCAATCAGATCCACAACATTTTGGTACAAGGGATGACACTCCAACCAACTGAGCCACCTGGCCAGGGTTCACTTTGAGTTTTGTTTATGTTTTGTTCTAAGTTCCTTTAGGTGTAAAAATAGATTATTTCATTGTGTTCTTGTTTCTTGAAGTAAATCTCTAGTGATATAAAATTTCCTCTTAGTACTGCTTTCAATGTATCCCATGGATTTGGAGTTGCTGTGTTTTCATTTTCATTTTCTTCAAGGTATCTTAATTTTTTCCATGATATCATTGTTTAGTAACATATTATATGGACTCTGTGTGTTTGTAAATTCTTCAGCTTTTTTTCATGTATTTGATTTATATTTTTATACCTTTGTAGTCAGAGAAATGCTTGATATGATTTCAGTGTTCTTAAATTTATTATCTTGTTTTGTGTTCTAACTTGTAGTTTATTCTGGAAATGTTCCATGTGCACTTGAAAGAATATATATTCTTCTGCTTTGTGAAATACTCTGAAAATGTCAACTAAATCCATCTGGTCTAATGTGTAATTTAAGGCCACTGTTTTATTGTTGATTGTCTGTCTGAAGATTTACTCATTAATGTAACTGGGGTGCTAATGTCCCCTACTATGACTGTATTATTGTGAATCTCTTTTTGTCCATTGATATTTGCTTTATATATGTAGGTTTCTTATGTTGGATGCATAGATATTTCAAGTGTTATATTCTCTTCTGGGTTTGATGCCTTTATCCTTATGTAATGACTGTCTTTGTCCTTATTATAGCCTTTGTTTTAAAATTTATTTTTTTTAATATTTGTTATTCAGGGTATTTTTTTTTTTATTTCCATTTGCATGAAATATCTTTTTCCATTCACTTACTTTCAGTCTGTAACTTTTTTTTTCAATCTTAAGTGAATCACATGTAGAAAACACATATATGGGTCTTGTTTTCTTATCCATTCAGTTAACCATGTTTTGATTATTGGAACATTTAATTGATTTACATTTAAAGTGATTAATGATACATAGTATTTATTTTTATTTTATTACACTTATTTATGTTTCTTTTTTTTCCCCTTTCTTCTTTTTAAAAAGTCATTTTAGCATTTCTTGTAATACTGGCTTGGTGGTGATAAACTTCTTTAGATTTTTCTTGTCTATGAAGCTCTATATTTGTCCTTCGATTCCAAATGACAGATTTGCTTGGTAGAGTAATCTTGGCTGTAGGTCCTTGCTTCTCATCACTTTGAATATATCATGCCAATTCTTTCTGGCCGATATGTTTCTGTTGATAATTCAGCTGACAGTCTTATAGGAGCTCTCTTGTAGGTAATTCACTGTGTTTTTCTTGCTGCTTTTAAGATTATCTCTTTGTCTATAACCTTTTGCATTTTAATTATGTGTCTTGGTGTGGACGTATTTGGGTTCATCTTATTTTGTACTCTCTTCACTTCCTAGACATGTGTGTATTTTTCTACATTAGGAAAGGGAAGTGTTCATTCATTGTTTTTTTAAATAAGTTCTCAATCTTTTGTTCTTTCTCATTTCCCCTGGCACCCCTACAATGTGCATGTTGTTATTTTTAATGTTATCTCAGAGGTTGCTTGAAGTATCTTCTTTTTTTTTCTTTTATCTTTTTTCTCTTTTTCTTCCTGCTTTGACTGAATATTTTTGCTACTTTGTCTTCAAAACCACTGATTATATTTTTTCCATCATCTAGTAAGCTGTTGATTCCTTTTAGTCTATAATGAATTTCTGATATTATATTCTTCATTTCTGATTTTTTAATGATTTCCATGTCCTTTTTTATGCCTGCCATCCCTTTGCTGATATTTTCACTGAATTCATTTATTGGTCCCCTAATTTTTTTGAGCATCTTATTAATTTTATTTTATTTTTATTTTTAATTTTTTTTAAATTATTGATTTGAGAGAGAGAGGAAAAGAGAGGAATATTTGTTGTTCCATTTATTTATGTATTCATTGGTTGATTCCTTTTAAATTAATTAATTAACTTTTAAATTTAAAAAAAAATTTAATTTACCATTATTGTTGAAAATACTACAGGGTGAAAAGACAAGATCCAAGATGGCAACAGACTGAGTGGAAGGTACACTGACACTTTCCTGGGACTAATCTGTATTTACAACTAAAGCATAAAAAAACCATCCTGAAATCCAACTAAAGACTACCTGAAGAGCGTCCTCATAACCAAAGAGAAAAAGTGGAGACTGTACAGAGACTGGTAGGAAGTGCAGATGTGAGAGGCCTTGCTTTGCTCCCACAGGCAGCAGCTAAAGGCCCCAAGGGATATCTCAGCTGTGAGGAGTTCCCACTATGATCTCTGGTGCCTAAATCCCAGGCTGGGCTTCCCAGCCAAGAGCACCAGAACTGAGAAAGGTGCCCACATAACATCTGGCTGTGAAAAGAAGCTGGATTTCTGTCTGACAAAAAGAGGCAGAAGAACTGCAGGCACCCTCTTAAAGAACCAATGCACAACAGTGGCTGTTTCCTGTACAGCCACTCACCTTGAGAACTCATGGAGGGGGAGTGGAGTGGACTGGAGCAGTGTGGGGAAAGCCTGGGGAGAGTCATTCCCCCAGACTGTGAGGGACAACTTCCTCAGGAGGAAAATTTTCAGCTTTGCCTGAGGTGAAGGCAATTGCCCCACCCTGCTGGAGAGCCTCTCACCCTGCCTAGAGGAGTTTCTACAGCCTGAGGCTTGTTAAGAGACTGATAACAACCAGCCGTCCCACCCTGTGGAGCCTCTACAGCCTGAGCTCATTAAGAGAATCAGGTTAACCAGTCTGCTGACTGAGGCAGACCTCAGGGTGCTTTAAGTCTTTGTGTAATCTGTTTTGGGACCCCGGCCTTAGAAAAGCAGATGTTGATGTGCATCTCAGTCCTGTCCAAACACATCCAGCCCCAGCAGTGGAGACCTCAAGCCTGGGGGTTATAGCCCCAAACAAGGTACTTAGGGCCAGTCACAAACTGAGTCTGACATTGGCCTGTACCAGACCCTCCAAAAAGACTGAGAATCTTAGCAGATCTACCTAATACTTAAAAACAAACCCCCAAAAAAGTAGTCAAAATGGGGAGACCAAAAATGAAAGAACAAGAGAAGTCTCCAGAAAAAGAGCCAAATGAAACAGCGATAAGAAATCTCTCAGATATAGAGTTCAGAATACTGATTGTAAGGATGCTCAACAGCATGAAAAAAGACTTAGAGACTATGATAAATGACCAGTCAGAAATGAAGAATGACATAGCACAAATGAAGAATACATTAGAAGTAATAAGCAGCAAATTAGAGGAATTTAGGATTGGATCAGTGAATTAAAAGACAGGGTAGAAAAAGTCATTCAATCAGAGACTCGAGAAAAAGCAACAATTAAAAAACAGGAGGACAGTCTAAGGGAGCTGTGGGACAGCATAAAATGTAAAAATAATATTCATATTATAAGAGGGCCAGAGGAGGTTGAAAGTGAGCAGGGGTTAGAGAAACTGTTTGATGAAATAATGGCAGAAAACTTTCCTAACCTGGTCAAGGAAAAAGGCACACAAGCTCTGGAGTCAGAGAGAGCCCCAAGCAAGAAGAATCCAAAGAGCCCCAAGCCCAGACACACCATAATTAAAATGTCAGGAACCCAAGACAAAGAGAGAATCTTAAATGAAGCAAGAAAAAAACAATCTGTTACCTACAAAGGATCTCCCGTGAGGATGTCATCTGACTTCTCATCAGAAACTCTACAGGCCAGAAGGGAATGGCATGAAGTATTCAAGGTAATGCAAAACAAGGATCTGAAACCAAGACTGGGTGGGGAAATAAAGAGCTTCCCAGACAAAAAAAAAAAAAAAGGTTAAAAGATTTTATCACTAAAAAAACAGCATTAGAGGAAATGTTAAAGGGACTGCTATAATTAGAAGTAGAAATAAAGAGAATGAGAAACATAGCTATAAAGAAACAACATGGTAGTAGATAAGTATCTTTCAATAATAACATTAAATGTAAATGAATTAAATGCCCCAGTTAAAAGATATAAGGTGGCTGAATGGATAAGGAAACATGACTCAAACATATGCTGTCTGTAAGAGACCCACCTAAGAAGAAAAGATTCATACAGGATGAGAGTGAAGGGATGGAAAAACTTTTTCCATGCAAATAGAACTCAAAAAAAGTTGAAGTAGCAATACTTATATTGGACAAAATAGACTACAAAATGAAGACCATAACAAGAGACAAGAAAAGCCATTGCATAACACAAAAGGGGGGTCAATCTAGCAAGAGGTTATAACCCTGATATACATATGTACATCCAATATAAGAGCACATAAATTTATAAAAAAACTTCTAAAGGACTTTAATTAAGTAATCAACAACAATACAGTCATACTTGGGGACATTAACACCCCACTGACTTCGTTAATAGGTCTCCCAGACAAATAATAAACAAAGAAAAAGTGACCCTACATTACACACTAGATCAGATAGATTTAACTGATATTTACAGAACATTCTACCACAAAGCTGCAAAATATACATTTTTCTCAAGTGTACATGAGACATTCTCAAAGATAGACCACATGTTAGGACAAAAAACATGTCTCTATAAGTTCAAGAAGATTGAAATCATATCAAGCATCATCTTGAATCATGATGGCATGAAATTAGGAATCAACTACAATAAAAACACTAAAAGACATTTAAATACATGGAGACTGAAAAGCATGTTTTTAAACAATGAATGGGTTACCAGAGAGATTAACAAAGAAATAAAAAACTTCCTGGAAACAAATGAAAATTAACACACAACTCCAAATCTATGGGACATAATGAAAGCAGTCCTGAGAGGGAAGCTCATAGCACTACAAACCTACCTCAAAAAACAAGAAAAACTTCTAATAGACTGTTTAACCCTAAAACTTAAAAACTTAGAAAAAGAACAAGAAAAGCTCAAAGTAGAAGGAAAGAAATAATAAAGATCAGAGCAGAAATAAATGACATAGAGATTAAAAAAAAATACAAAACTTCAATGAAACAGAGAGCTGGTTCTTTGAAAAGATAAACGAGATTGATGAACTTTTAGCCAGACTCATCAAGAAACAAAGAGAAAGAAAAGTAAGCAAAATCAGAGACATAAGAGGTAAAATAACAACTGACCCAACAGAAATGAAAAAGACTGTGAGAGAATATTGTGAACAACTATATGCCACCAAGTTGGACAACCTGAGTGAAATGGATAAATTTCTAGAAAAATACAAACTTTTAAAACTCAATCAGGAAAAGTCAGAAGGTCTAAATAGGCCAATAATTGCTGATGAAGTTGAAGCAGTAATCAAAGGGCTCCAAGCACACAAAAGCCCTGGACCAGATGGCTTCATAAGGGAGTTTTACCAAACATTCAAGGAAGAATTAACACCTTTCCTCCTCAAACTATTTCAAAAAATCCAGGAGGAAGATACACTTCCAAACTATTTTTACAAGACCAGCATTAGCCTAATTCCAAAATCAGATAAAGGCACTAAAAGAAAGAATTTCAGGCAAATATTCCTGATGAACATAGAGGCTAAAATCCCCAACAAAATATTAGCAAATCAGATCCAGCAATATATTAAAAAGATCATACACCATGACCAAGTGGGATTTATTTCAAGGATGCAAGACTGGTACAATTTTCACAAATCAATAAATGTGATATATCACATAAACAAATTGAAAGACAAAAATCACATGATCATATCAATAGAAGCAGAAAAAGCATCCCATAAAATCCAACACCAATTTTTAATAAAAACTCTCAGCAAAGTGGGAATAGAGGGATCATACTTGAATATATGATAAAGGCCATATATGACAAACCTACAGCCAACATCATACTCAATGGGCAAAATCTAAAACCATTTTTTCTAAAACAGAAACAAGACAGAGGTGTCCACTTTCACCACTCTTATTTAACATAGTACTGGAAGTCCTAGCCACAGCTATCAGACAAGAAGAAAACATAAAAGGCATTCAAATTGGAAAGGAGGAAGTAAAACTGTCATTATTTGCAGATGGCAAGATATTATACATAGAGAATACTAAAGACTCCACCAGAAAACTACTGGATTTTATAAATGAATTAAACAAGGTAGCAGGATACAAAATTAACACAGAGAAATCAATGGCATTTTTATGCACCAATAATGAACTCTCAAAAAGAGAAACTAAAAAAAAAAAAAAAAAAAAAAAATCCCATTTACCATTGCTACTAAAAAAATAGGATACCTAGAAATAAACTTAACCAAAAATGTAAAAAACCTTCACTCGGAAAACCACAGGACAGTGAAAAATTAAATAGAAGAAGATATAAACAAAAGAAAAAATATGCCATGTTCATGGATTGGAAGAATTAAAATCATTAAAATGTCCATATTACCCAGAAAAACCTATAAATTTAATGCAATCCTATTAAAATATCAACAGTATATTTCACAGATCTAGAACAAACACTTCAAAAATTTGTATGGAACCAAAAAACACCCTGAATTGCCATGGCAATCCTGAGAAAGAAGAACAAAGTTGGAGGGATCACAATACCAGATATCAAGTTATACTACAAAGCCACTGTAATCAAAACAGCCTGGTACTGGCACAAGAACAGACATATTTATCAGTGGAACAGAACAGAGAACCCAGAAATTGACTCATACCATTATGGTCAATTAATATTTGATAAAGGAGGCAAGAACATATGATGGAGTAAAGAGAGTCTTTTCAATAAATAGTGTTGGAAAAATTGGACAGGCACATGCAAACAAAAAAAAAAAGAAATTAGGCCACCAATTTACACCATACACAAATGTAAATTCAAAAATGGATAAAAGACTTAAATGTAATACATGAAACCATAATAACAGAGGAAAAAGGCAGTTAAATCTCAGACACCTCTCATAGCAATATTTGCTAATACATCTCCTAGGACAAGAGAAACTAAAGAGAAAATAAGCCAATGGGACTGCATCAAAATAAAAAGCTTCTGCACAGCAAAAGAAACCATCAACAAAATGAAAAGGAAGCCCACTGTACGGGAGAACATACATGCCAATGCACATCGGATAAAAGTTTAATATACAAAATATATAAGGAACTTATACAACTTAACAAAAGGAAGATGAACAATCCAATTAAAAAGTGGGCAAAAGACCTAAATAGACACTTCTCCAAAGAGGACATACAAATGGCTAAGAGACATATGAAAAAATGCTCAATGTCACTAATCATCAGAGAGATGCAAATTAAAACCACAATGAGGTATCACTTCACACCTGTCAGAATGGCTACCATCAACAAGTCAATGAATACAGTTCCTGGGAAGGGTGTGGAGAAAAGGACACCCTGGTGGGAATGCAGACTGGTGCAGCTACTATGGAAAGCAGTATGGAGTTTTCTCAAAAGATTAAAAACTGACCTGCCATTTGACCCAATGATACCACTTCTAGGAATATATCCTAAGGAACCCTAAAAAACAACCACAAAGAACGTATGCACCCTTATGTTAATAGCAGCACAATTTACAATAGTTAAGATCTGGAAACAGCCCAAGTGTCCATCAGTAGATGAGTGGATAAAAAAGCTGTGGCACATTTACACCATGGAATACTATGCGGTTGTAAAGAGGAAGGGTCTTTTAGCCTTTGGCACAGGATGGAGGGAAATGGAAAGTATTATGCTAAGTGAAATAAGCCAGCCAGAGAAAGTCAAGTAGCACTTGACCTCACTTATATGTGGAATATAATAAACAAAATAAACTGATGAAAAAAGTTAATCCAGAGACATAGAAGCATGGAAAAAACAGGGATCTCAGAGGGAAGGCGAGAAGGGGGTTTATAAGCATAAGCCATGGGCACAGATATTGGTATGGGGAAAGCCTAGGGGTGCGGTGGATATGGGGTAGAGGGGATCAGTGGGGATAAAAAGGGGACATCTATAATATTCTCAACAATAAAAATAAAGAAACATTTAAATAAATAAATAAATAAATAAATAAATAAATAAATAAATAAATAAATAAAAGAAGTAAAAAAAGAGAGAGAAAGGCTTGAAAGCAAAACTGGAAAAAAAAGAAAAAAAAGAAAAAAAATACTACAGATGTCCCACTTTTCCCCATTAACCCCTTGCAAACCCCACCCACTGCCCATCCCAGTGTTCACCACATTGTTGTCTTTATCCATGGGTTATGTATATATACATATAAATTCTTTGTTTAATCTCTCACCACCCACCCCACCTTCCCACTGAGATTCATCAATCTGTTTCATGCTTCTATGTCACTGAATCTATTTTGTTCGTCAGTTTAATATGTTTTTTTAGATTCCACGTATAAGTGAGGTCATGTGATATTTGTCTTTCTCTGCCTTGCTTATTTTGCTTAGCATGATATTCTCCAGGTCCATTCATATTATCCCCAAGAGTACAAGATCATTCTTCTTTATAGCTGCATGGTATAAATGTACCACAGCATTTTTATCCGCTCATCTACTGATGGGCACTTGGGCTGTTTCTAAGTCTTAGCTATTGTCAGTTGCGCTGCTATTAACATAGGGTTGCATATATTCTTTCTGATTAGTGTTTCAGGATTCTTAGGATATATTCCTAGAGGTAGGATCCCTGGGTCAAAAGGCAGTTCAATTTTTAATTTTTTGAGGAACCTCCATATGGTTTTCCATAGTGGCTGTAAGAGTCTGCATTCCCACCAGCAGTGTACCAAGGTTCCCCTTTCTTCACATACTGGCCAGCACTTGACATTTGTTAATTTGTTGATGGTAGCCATTCTGAGAAGTGTGAAGTGATACCTCACTATGGTTTTAATTTGCATCTCTCTGATGATTAGCCATGTTGAGCATTTCGTCATATGTCTTTTGGCCATCTCTACATCCTCTTTGGAGAAGTGTCTATTCAGGTTTTTTGCCCATTTTTTAATTGGATTGTTTTTCTTCCTCTTGTTGAGTTGTATGAGTTCTTTATACACTTTTGTAATTAGTCCCTTATAGATGTATCCTTGGCAAATATGTTTTCCTTAACTATGGGGTTCATTTGTATTTTGTGAATGTTTCCTTTGGTGGTGCTGAAGTTTTTGTTTGATGTAGTCCTATTTGTTTATTTTTCCTTTGTTTTTCTTGCCCTAGGAGATGTGTCAGTGAAAATTTCACTATGTGAGATGTTTGTGGCTTTACTGCCTATGTTTTCTTCCAGGATATTTATGGTTTCAAAACTTACATTTAAATAATTTACCCATTTTGAATTTATTCTTATGTATTGGCTAAATTGGGGGTTCTCATTTTATGCTTGTACCTGTTCAATTTTCCCAACACCAGTTGTTGAAGAGACTGTCTTTACTCTATTGTATGTTCTTGCCTACTTTGTCAAATATTAATTGACCATATTGGCTTGGGTGGATTCCTGGGGTTTCTGTTCTGTTCCAGTGATCTATATGCCTGTACTTGTACAACTACCAGGCTGTTTTGATTACAATGGTTTTTTAGTATAGTTTGATATTCACTAAAGTGATCCCTCCAACTCTGTACTTCTTTCTCAAAATGACTGTGGCTATTTGGGCCTTTCTGGTTCCATATAAATTTTTTGAATATTCGTTCTAGCTTTGTGAAATACGTTGTGGATTTTAATAGGGATTGTATTGAATCTATAGATTGCTTTGGGTAGTATGGACATTTTAATGATATTAATTCTTCCAACACATGAACATGATATGTTCTTCCACTTGATTATATCCTCCTCTATTTTTTTCAGTGTCCTGTAGTTTTCCAAGTTCAGATCTTTTAAATCGTTGGTTAAGTTTATCGTTAGGTACTTATTGTTTTAGTTGCAGTGGTAAATGGTATCGTTTCTGTAGTTTCTCTTTATCTTTATTTCATTGTTAGTGTATAAAATTGCCATTAATTTTCAGATGTTAATTTTGTTTTCAGTTACCTTGTCCATTTCATTTATCAAATCTAGTAGTACTTTCTTGGAGTCTTTAGGCTTTTCTATGTACAATATCATGTCATCTGAGAATAATGACAGTTTTACTTCCTCCTTTCCAATTTGGATACATTTTATGTTTCCTTCCTGTCTGATCACTATGACAAGGACTTCCAGTACTATGTTGAGTAATAGTGGTGAAAGTGGATAATCCTATCTTGTTCCTGTTTTTAGGCACATGGTTTTAGTTTTTGACCATTGAGTATGATGTTGGCTGTAGGTTTGCCATATATGGCCTTTATTATGTTGAGGTATATTCCCTCTATCCCCACTTTGCTGAGACTTTTTATTAAAAATGGTTGCTGGATTTTGTGGAATACTTTTCCTGCATCTATTGATATGATCATATGATTTTTGTCCTTCATTTTCTTTATATGATGTTCATATTTATTAATATGCTAATATTATACCAGCCTTGAAACCTTGGAGTGAATCTCACTTGGTCGTGGTGTATGATATTTTTAATGTATTGCTGTATCTGGCTTGCTAATATTTTGTTGAGGATTTTAGCATCTATATTTATCAGGGATATTTGTCTGTAATTTTCTTTGTTTGTATTGTCTTTGGTGTTTGGATTAAGATAATTCTGGCCTCATGAAAGGAGCTTGGGAGTCTTGAATTTTCTGGAATAGTTTGAGGAGAATATGTGTTACTTCCTCTTTGAATGTTTGGTAAAACTTGCCTGTAAATCCTTCTGGTCCTGGACTTTTGTTTGCAGGGAATTTTTTGATTACTACTTTAACTTCATTAGCAGTTATTGACCTATTCAGGTTTTCTGACTCTTCCTGATTCACCTTTGGAGGGTTGTATGTTTCTAGGAATTTGTGCATTAAGCCTAGGTTGTCCAGTTTTTTGGCACGTAATTGTTCATTGTATTTGTATTTCTACTGGTTCAGTTGTTATATTGCTTCTTTCATTTCTGATTTTGCTTAGTTGGGTCCTCTCTCTTTGTTTCTTGGTAAGTCTGGCTAAATGTGGATCAATCTTGTTTAGTTTTTAAAGAACAAGCTCTTGGTTTCATTGATCATTTGCATTGCTTTTTAGTTTCTATGTCATTTATTTCTGCTCTGGTCTTTAGTATTTCTTTCCTCCTACTAAATTTGGGCTTTTTTTGTTGTTTGTTGTTTTCTTTCTAAGTCTTTAAGTTTTAGGGTTGGATAATTTATTAAAAGTTTGTTTTGTTTTGTTTTGTTTTTTTGTTGTTTTTTTTTTGAGGTGGGCCTGTAGTGCTATGAATTTCCCTTTCAGGACTTTTTTCGTTTTGTCATATACATATTGATTTTTTTTTTGTTCATTTTTCTTTGTTTCCAAGAAACTTTTGATTTCTTCCTTGATCTCTTTGATGACCAATTTATTGTTTAAAAACATGTTATTTAGCCTCCATGTTTTGAATGTTTGAAAGTTTTTTAATGTTTTTATTGTAGTTGATTTCTAATTTCCTGCCATTGTGATCTGAGGTGCTTGATATGATTTCAATCTTCTTGAAGTTCTAGACACTTTCTTTGCTTCCTAACATGTGGTCTATATTTGAGAATGTCTTGTATGTACTTGAGAGGAATGTATATTCTGTATGTTTGGGGTAGAATGTTCAGTAAGTGTCAGTTAATTTTATCTGACTTAGTATGTCATTTAAGATCACTGTGTCCTTGTTGAATTTCTGTCTAGAAGATCTATTCAGTGATGTTTGTGGAGTGTTAAAATCTCCTACTATGATTGTATTGCTGTCATTCCCTCCCTTAAAGTCCTCTAGAAGCTTTTTATATATCTGGGTGCTCCTATATTGGGTGCATATACGTTATCAAAGTTATATCATCTTGTTGGATCAATTCTTTTAGTATTATGTAGTGACCCTCATTGTCTCTCATTATGATCTTCATTTTGAAGTTTATTTTGTAAGATATGAGTATTGCTACCCCTGCTTTTTTTTTCATTTCCATTTGTGTGGAAATTTTTTTCCATCCCTTCACTTTTATTCTGTATGAGTCCTTTGTTTAGATGTATGTCTCTTGTAGGCAGCATATATATGGATCATGTTTTCTCACCCATTCAGTTACCTTATGTTTTATTGGAGTATTTAAGCTGTTTACATATAACATTATTGATAGGTACTTATTTATTGCCATTCTTTCTTTATGTCGTTGTTTCTCTCTTTCTTCTTCTTCTTCTTCTTCTTCTTCTTCTTCTTCTTCTTCTTCTTCTTCATCTTCTTCTTCTTCGTCTTCTTCTTCTTCTTTAATATTTCTTGTAGTGCTGGTTTGGCAGTAATGAACTTCTTTAACCTTTTTTTTCTGTGAAGCTCTTTATTTAACCTTCAGTATTGAACAATAGCTTTGCTGGATAGAGTAGTATTGGGTTCAGCCCCTTATTTTTCATTAGTCTGAATACTTCATGCCATTCCCTTCTGGTCTGAAGTGTTTCTGTTGAGAAATCAGTTGTCAGTCTAATGGATGCTCGCTTGTGGATAACTTTGTGTTTCTCTCTTGCCACTTTTATGATTCTTTCTTTATCTTTAATGTTTGCAATTTTAATTATGATGTGTCCAGGTGTGGGTCTTTTTGGGTTAATTTTGACTGGGACTCTTTGTGTTTCCTGAACTTGAGTGACTTTTTCTTTCACCAGATAAAGGAAGTTTTCTGTCATTATTTTTTCAAATGCATTCTCTAATCCTTGCTTGGCTTATTCTCCTTCTGGGACCCTATGATTTGAATATCGTTACATTTCATGTTGACCCAAAGCTCCCTTAAACTGTCTTCCTGCTTATTTATTAATTTTTTTCTGATTGGATGTTTTTTCTATCCTGGTCTCTTCATTTGCTGATTCTGTCCTCAGCTTCTTCTAATCTAGTGTTGATTCCTTCCAGAGTATTCTTTTTTTCAGCTATATCATTCTTCATTTCCAATTGATTCTTATGCAGGCTTTTGAAGTTATTAAGTTGCTTGAGCATCCTTATAACCATTATTTTGAACTCTATATCTAATAAATTGCTTCTCTCTATTTCATCTAGGTTTTTTTTTTTCTGGAAATTTCTCCTTTTCTTTCATTTGGGTGTGGTGTCTTTTTCTCCCCATGTTATTGTGCTGGTTGTCCTGAAGTACCAGGTCAAGGATGCAAGGCATGAACAGGGCCTCATTTCTGGTAATCCCAGGATCCTGGGTCCTTCAGCAGGTCCTGATCACAGGCATATGTGTTTGGTAGGCTTTGGGTCACAATGGCAAGGCCAGGTGCAGCACATCAAGGCTGTAAGCCAGGTAGGCAGGCAGTCAGGTAGGCTATGCACCCTGGTCAAGGAGGTGGGCAGCTAGCAGTGTGACACTGTTAAGAAGGTAGGAAGGCAAGCAGGTTGGCTGGCTGTAGGAACTCCATCAGGGAGGACCTCCTGGCATGGAAGCAGACAGGTCAGCCTGCTGACCCTCATCACAGAGGCTGGCAAGTAGGCAGGCAGGATGTTTTCACTGAATTCAATTATTGATTCCCTAAATTTTTTGAGCTCTTAATTTTACTTTATTTTTATTTTATTTTTTTTTTTAATTTGGGTGGGAGAGATTTGTTGTTCCATTTATTTATATATTCATTGGTTGCTTTTTAAATTAATTTATTAATTAATTTTTATTGATTTTAAATGTATCCTTATTGTTGAAAGTATTACAGATGTCCCCTTTTTTCCCCATTGACCTCTTCCACCTCACATCCACTCCCTAGTCCAGGCCTTCACCACACTATTGTCTGTATCCATGGGTTATGCATATAAGCATATAAATTCTTTGGTTGCTTCTTGTATGTGCTCTGACCAGAGTTTGAATCCACAACCTTGGCCTATTGGGATGACACTCTAACCAATTGAGCTACCTGACCAGGGCTAGTTTTGAGCATCCTTATAACCACTGTTTCAAACTCTGTCTTGTAAACCGTTTGCCTCCATTTCATTTAGTTTTGTTTTCTCTTTCTTTTCTTTGATATGCTTGGATTTTTTCCCCCAGTTTATTTTGTAGTGGTTTCTGTTGTACAATTTAGTGGTTAGACAATCATAGACTTTACATAGTGTTTTCTTTGATATTTCCAGTACTTCAACTAGCACCATACATAGATATCTCAATATTATGGACTATATTCTCTATGTTTACATCTCCGTGACTATTTTGTAACTACCAATTTATACTTCCTAAACTCTTCACATTTTTCACCCAGTCCCCCAACACATCCTCTCTCTGGCAACCACCTGTTTGCTCTCTGTGTTTATGAGTCTGCTTCAATTTTCTTTCTTTGTTTATTTTGTTCTTTAGATTTCACATGTAAGTGTAATCATATGGCAATTGTTCTTCTCTGAATGATTCATTTCACTAGGCATAATACTCTCTAGGTCCACTCATGCTGTCACAAATGGTGAAATTTATTTCCTTTTCATGGCCAAGTAATATTGCATTGTATATGTGTACCACAACATTTTTATTCATTTGTCTTTTGATGAGCCATTGGGTTGCTTCCATATTTTGGCTATTTGAAATAATGGTACAGTGAACATAAGGGTGCATATATACTTTCAAATTAGTGTTTTGGGTTTCTGTGGATATAAACCAATTAGTGGAAGTACTGGGTCATAAGGTAGTATCAATTTTATTTTTTTGAGGAAACTTTATACTGTTTTCTATAGTAGTTGCACCAATCTGCATTCCCACCAGCAGTGCTAAAGTGCTCCCTGTTCTCCCAATCATCATCATCAGTTGTCACTTGTGAATTTACTGATGCTAGACATTCTGATAGGTGTAAGGTGATACCTCATGGTTTTAACTTGCATTTTTTTGACAATTAATGAAGTTGAGTATCTTTTCCTGTCAGTTGGCCAACTTTATGGCCACTTTGGAAAAGCATTTGTTCAGGTCCTCTGCTCATTTTTTATTGGATTGTTTGTATTTTTGTTGTGGAGTTATATGTTATTTTTTTATTTAAAAAATATTTTATTGACTTTTAAAGAGAGAAAAAGGGAGAGCAAGAGAGAGAAACATTGATGTCAGAGAATAACATTGATTGGCTACCTCCTACACAACCCCCATTAGGGACTGAGCCTACAACCGAAGCATGTGATCTGGCTGGGAATTGAACCATCAACCTTTGGGTGTATGGGATGATGTCCAACTAACTGAGCCACACTGGCCTTGCTTATATGAGGTCCTTTTAAATTTTGATATTATCTTATCTGTGGTGCCATTGACAAATATATTCCCCCTTTCAGTGAGTTGTCTTTACAATTTGTTGATGGTTTTCTTTGCTGTACAAATTTTTTAGTTTGATGTAGTCCCTTTTGTTTATTATTATTATTATTATTATTATTATTATTTTGTCTCCCTTGCTCAAAGAGCTATAGCAGAAAAGATATTGCCAAGAAAAATGTCAGAAAATTTACTGTCTATGTTTGTGTATAGAAGTTTTATGGTTTTGAGTCTCACATCCATTTTTAGTCTTTAATCCATTTTGAGTTTATTTTTTATATCATGTAAGAAGGTGATCTAGTGTCATTCTTTTGCAAGTATTTGTCCAATTTTTTCAGCACCATTTATTGAACAGACCATTTTTTGCCCATTCTATGCTCAAGCCTCCTTGTCAAATATTAATTGATCATATAGACTTAGGTTTATTTCTAGGCTGTATATTCTGTTCCACAGATCTATGTGTCTGCTTTTATAGCATTATCATGTTGTTTTAATAACTATGGCTTAGTATATTTGCATAATACCTCCAGATTGATTTTACTTCTGCAAAATTGCTGAGGCTATTCATTTTGCTGTTGTTGTTATTTTGTGGATCTATATAAATTTTTGGATTATTTATTCTAGTTCTGTGAAGTATGCAATTGATATTTTGTTAGCAATTGCATTGAATCTATAGATTGCTTTGGGTAGTACGGACATTTTAATTATGTTAAGTTAATTCTTTCTATTCACAAACACAGTATATGCTTCTATTTATTTATATATTTTTCCATTTGTTTCTTCAGTGTCTTATAATATTCCAAGTATGTGTTTTATATTTTCATTTAGGTTTTATTTTTTGAGGGGCTGTTTCTCCTTTTCTTTTATTTGGGAAATTTTTCTTTGTCTCTCCATTTTGGCTGTCTCTTTGTATTTGTTTCTGTCTTAGGTAGATCTGCTATGTTTCCCAGTCTTGGTATAGTGTTCTTATGTTGTATGTGTCCTACTGTGCTCAGTAGTTCTATGTCTCTTATCACCTTAGTTAGGTGCTCCACAAGCATCTCTTGTGTAGGTTATGTGAACTCTCCTGTTGTAGTTAAGTCTTGATTTCTTTTTGCTCATCCATGGGCTTGTGATTGACCCCTAGGCTAGCTAAATGTGAGTATCGACCCCACCTGTAGTGTATAAGCTGCTGTATGGGGGCTGACTCCAGGAAGCAGAATTTGCTTTAACAGGGTCTGGGGTCTGCCAAGATCTCCCTTTGAGTTTTCCGCTTGTGGAATAGGATCTGATATATTCTGAAGCTTACCCCCAGGTGTGCTTCAGGGATCTCTTGGGAGGGACTCAAATTGAGGTTAATTTCAGACACTTCCTGATGGGCCTTGGGTTACTTTTTAAGAGCTCCAAAGAAATTCATGATTTGTGGCTCCCTCTGCTGGGCTTGGGTGTGCATGGGAGTGGCCAAGCTGCATACCAAAGCCAGTTTTCAACAGTACTGAGTCTGAGCAAGTGAGTAAAAAAACCTAAGGCACCCCAAGATCTGCCTCTGCCTGCTGACTTCCTGTTAAGCTCAGTCACTGAAAGCTTCCAGTGGTATTCGAGTTGCATGAGGTAGGTTCTAAGTGATTTATCATGTAGTGGCATGTGGTGTTTACCAGGTTAACAGAGATTCAAACTCAGCACTAGTGCTAGGTCTGTAGCTACTCAGCAAAAGTCTCAGGATCAATGCCAGTACCACCCACCTGGGGCTTACAGACTTATGTGGTAGGGTGATGACTCAGGGAGTTGTCAGAGTGAAGTCAGTAGAATTCATCAGGTTAAAATAGATTAAGATGCCCTGCCAAGCGTGGCTCAGCAGTTGAGCATCGACCTAGGATCCAGGAGATTGGGGTTCAGGGCACATGCCCAGATTGCGGGCTAAGCAGCCGATCAATGACTTTCTCATCATTGATGTTTCTATCTCTCTCCCCTTCTTTTCCTCTCTCTGAAATCAATAAAGATATGTTTAAAAAATAAATTAAATAAAATAGATTAAGATTTGGTCTTTTGGAGAGCAGATTCTGTACAGCAATAGTGGTGCTGGTCGGGGGAAGTGGGGGAAAAATGTTCCTTGTCCCAGAGTCACACAACTCAGTCTTTCACTGTGTGTCTCTGACTTCCCCTAACTCTGCTCAGACCTCCTTGTGAACCTTCCAAAAAAGGATGCAGTGGGACCAGGCTGTCCTCAACTAACTGATTTGCAGCCTGTGAGCTTGTTAGGGAGAAGTCACAGGTGTTGGAAGGGTGTGGTTAGTGGATATCCCCAGGTTGATTTTGTGGGGCAGGGGGTGGCACTGGTTGACATGAGAGGAAAACTGACCCCTGCCCCAGAACCACACAATTCAGTCTCTCCTTGTGCATCTCAGTCTTCTCAGACCTCCTCATGAGCCTTCAAAGAAGGGCTGCTGTGGATCCACTCTTCCCACAGCTAGCTGATTCTTTGACTGGAGCAAGCTTGGCAGGGAAGGATCACTGGGAGTCAGGAGGGTGGGACTAGTGAATATCTTCAGGATGACTCTGTATGGAGGGTAAGGCTCACCCCATTAAAGATGGTGTCTGTGAGTGGTGTGGGGCTCAGCACAAGGACTATGTCCGCTGACTACCTAGCCCTCTCTCTGAAGCCACAGAACCCAATCTCTTCCTATATAATTCCAGTCCACTCTGAGCCACTATCTCTCCACCAAAGAGTGGAGTGTATCTCAAATGTGATTTTCTGTACTGGTCTTTTACAAAGGTTCTTGGGTTTCTAGCCAACTACTGTCTCTCCTTGGTGGGTGGAATCCCCACTGATTTTCACAGCCTGGCGTAATGTGAACTCCTGTTCCCAATTCTGGTGCTCTGGTATGAGGAGTCCAAAATGGGTTTAAGACTCCTCACTCCTCAGGGGTTACCTCTGAAGCCAAGATAATCCTCTGGCTTTTCAACCACAGCACAAGGGTAAAGGGCTAGTCCTTTTCCCATCTCTGCCCTTCTTACCAGTCTTTTGGCGGCTTCCTCTGTATGTCTTTAGCGATAAGACTTCTGTTCATCTAGTCTTCAGTTAGTTTATTTGAGTTCATTGTTATTTAATTTTGTTGTAATTCCAATGTGGTTCTGAGAGGAGGCGTCACCTTCACCTACTCTGCTACCGTCTTTGATCATACCTCCTCACAGATATTTTCAAATAATCGTTGACAAGACACTAGGGAATTTAAATTTGGTAAAGAAAGTCTTTACAATAAGTGAATAAATGTAAAGGAAAAAAAATTACCTGGCACATGCTTCATACCTCAACCAAAAATTCATTAAAGAAGGATCACAAACCTATATGTAAAATCTAAATTTATAAAGCTTCTGGAAAAAATATATGAGAATAACTCAATGACCTTGGGGAAAGAAAAGATATCTTTTAGAGGACACAAAATGCAGTACATTTTTAATAATTTAATAAACCGAACTTTATGAAAATTAACAATTTCTGCTCAACAAAATATAGAATTAAAAAGATGAATAAGAAAGTCACAAAGTGAGGGGAAATTAATCTTAAGACATATATATATTTAAAACAATAATCATATATAAAATACATCAATAACTCTTAAAAATTAATAACAAAAACAAACACCTCAATTAAAAATGGACAGTGCACAAAGAAGAGATAAAAATGGCCAATAGGTAAATGAAAATGTGCTCAATATTATAGTCATTAGCAATACAAGTTAAAACTATGGGACACTACTTTCCATCCACTACAATGGCTAAAATTAAAGACTGGCAACACCTGTTTGGAGTGTACAGCTACTCTGGAAAATTCTTTGGCTGATTTTATTTGGTTAAACATATAACTACATTAAAAAATAGTAACTCCACTCTTAAGAATTTATCCAAGATAAATGAGACTTTTATGTAAGCTTTAACCATAAAATCCCAGAAGTGGAAATAACCCAAATGTGACTCAACAGAAAAAAATGGATACATGATGTATTGTACGTTCATATAATGGAATACTAGTGAGCAATACAGAGGGATGAAGTATATTGTTACTTGTCACACTGATAAATTTCACATACTGTTGACTGAAGGAAGCCAGGCACATAATAATACATAGAGTACAATTCCATTTATATTAAGGCTACACATAGATAAAACTAATCTAAGATGATAATTAGAACTGTGGCTGCTTATGGGAGGTGAGGATTGCCTGGGAAGGACATGGGGACTTTTAGACCTGCTCTCATGTCCAGGCCTCACATGCACTCTATGTACTAATTAGAACACCAGTCATTTAGTTTCTCAGGTTCCAGTTGTAATGTCCTTTCCTTTAGGAAGTCTTCTCTGACAACCTCAGTTTGAATTGTTTGCTCAAATTCCTTCCTGTTTGCTCTCTTAGCCACATATGTTTTCTTTTTCATATCAGTTATCATAACCCACTTAAAAGTATTTTATTCAGACTCAATTGTAAGCAATTGAAGTTAGAGACCATGCCTGTTTTCTTTATTGTTCTTGGCACTTGGTAGGTATATTCTGCAATTTCATAGAAAGAGGGGTTGAATTTAATGAAATGTCTCTCATGGGTATTACTTTATCATCAGGATTAGAACACACACACTTGGAGGGAATTTGGAGAAGAGAGAGGATTTGATGTGATGAAGAGAGAGAAGTGACTTTTATAGAATACCTATCTTTGCCAGACTGCTTGCAAGATACTTTACACATCTTGCCTACTTATTTTTTACAGCAACCTTTAGAAATCATCTAATCCAACTTTTCACAAATGAGAAACTGGAGAGAAACATGAAAAGCCCTTACTTATGTATGTCTGTATATATTCACACCTTGTTGAATTACACTTAGGGCTTTTGTTGCTTCCTTGTCCGGTATGCCCTTCATATATATCATTTACAAAGTTCACCTTATCCCTCAAAATCCATTCAAACATTTCCTCTACCTTAAATCTTCCTATGAGAAGCCCCTCTACTGCACCACCAATCTTTTCCATCAGAATTAAGGGTTGTTTCTTTTGAACTCTTTTGAACCAGAATTTCTATCAGATGTATGAATACAGTTGTTCAACACAGGGGCTTTGCATTCAAACTTCCTGAGTTTAAATATTCCTCCCCCATGCATTAACTCTATGACTGTGAGCAAATTACTTAACTTCTCTGGCTTTGTTTATTCACTTATTGTATCAGTCAAGGTTCAACCAGAGAAACAGAGCAAATATGAGATATAAAGAGAATTACTACAAGGAATTGGAATATGTGATTGTGAGGTTTGGCTACCTTAATTTTAAATCTATAAGGCAAGGCCATCAGGAAAGGCAGTCTGGAACTCTGGAACACCAGCTAAAGCTGGTGATGGATTTCTTTTCATCAGGGAAGTGTCAGTTCTGCTCTTAAAATCTTTCAACTGATTCAATCAGATTTACCCAGATTATATAGGATATTCTTTCTTTCTTTCTTTTTAAAGATATTTTTATTGATTTCAGAGAGAGGAAAGGAGAGGGATAGAGAGAAACATCAGTGATGAGAGAGTCATTGATCGGCTGCCTCCTGCACACCCCTGACTGGGGATCGAGCCCTCAACCCAGGCATGTGCCCTGACCGGGAATCGAACCGCGATCTCCTGGATCTTAGGTCGATTCTCAACCACTGAGCCATGCCCAGCCGGGCAAGGATATTATTTCTTAAAGTCAACTGATCATAAGCTTTAACCATATCTACAAAATATCACAATGACAATACCTGAATTAGTGTTTGATTAAATAACTGGAGACTATAGCCTAGTAAAGTTGACACATCAAAAATTCATCAGTGGTGTGAGGAGAGGGAGGAATAACAATAGAACCTACCTCATAGGGCCAATATAGAGCTTAAATATGTTTACCCATATCATCCATGTAGAATATTGTTTAGTAAGTGATAGGGCCTCAATAAATGTTGACAATATATTCTTTACTATATTATTATCTTCACATGTATGCTTTTTCTACTAGACTTTGAATTCTTTTATTTACGTGTGTACCCAAAGCTTTATATTGAGCCTGATTTACAGTAGGCAGTGATTAAATTTTTTGAGTGAATAGTTAATTTTATTTCAGTTTTTAAATGGCTCATGGACAACCTAGAAGAATGCTATATGAAGGATCCACATGGCAAGAGATTAGTGGAGGCAGCTCCTCTTATGAAATTTTCCTCTTGCATAGGAGACCAAGAGGATATAACATATTGGGCTATTTTCAAAAAAAGAAAAGGCATGATGTTATTTACTAACTGAGTTTCACAACTCCCTTTTTAATACTAGTTTTTAATAGTGTCACAGAGCATGTTAGAGTTTGATAGCAGGCCAGATAAGAGAAGGTTCACCCAATGACCTAGGGATTTGAAAATGTATTAAACCTAAGAAAAGAAGTTATTTGATTTTCTACAGAGTTATTTATTATGTAAAGATTATGCAAAGACCTAAGCAAAAATTGTTTTACTTTCCTTTGTTTTCCAGAAAGAAATTTATTTCACCCATATATTATACCATGATGAAGGATTTTTATTACACAAATATTTAAATAATGACTAAGGGCTAAATTAATATATCTCCAAGATAAGAAAATTAAGATAAAATTCATAGAGATGCCCAAAACTTGTGGAGTATCATTTCTTGTATCTACTCTACATCCTGAAGGTAGAACTGTTTGACACAATGTAACCTAATAAATAAAGTAGGAGGTTGAAATTCATCAGTAATCTCTTGTTTTGTGTGGCAAAGATGTTGCAATATCTAAAATCCAAAAAAGTATGTTGCAGTATAGAGGATTCACATTAATTTTTCATTTTCTTTGCATTTTTCATCTGTAGAAGTTTCATCTGTAGTATTTGTGTGTGAATATCACCCTTAAGCACAGTTGCAAAGAAAGTTTTCTGGGGTGTCTTTAGAATGATACTATTTGGAAGAATAAGTATAAGTAGTGTTAGACATTTAAGAAATGAGGATCAGCTTCAGATGCTGGTAAACAGTTTGTGGGCTTATTGTGCTAAAAGATCAGATAAAAGTATACAGTTAACTTTTTATTACTCAACAGTTTACAGCACTTCAGATAGCATGTATATGTTCCATACCAATTTAGCAATGCGTTTTCACTAAAGTACTGAAACTACACATCAGTTGCTTTTATCCAACTCATGTGCAAACTCCATTGCTCACAAAATCTTTGCATATTATATGTCTATAAATAGCAAACACATAAAGTAAGTGTGATATAATTCTAAATTTCCTTTGTTTTAAGACTAAAACATTTGCTTTTGACCAAAACATTTTCAAAGTAGCCAGGTTTACATTAAAATTTTTGAGAAAAAGCATTCATAAAGAATGTAAATTTGATACTAACTTGATGAACAAATAGAAATTCCAGTCTGGGCTCCAGTTGGGTAACTCAGTTGATTAGAACATTGTCCCAATACACCAAGGGTGCAGGTTCAATCCCTGGTCAGGGCACATACAAGAATCAACCAATGAGTGCATAAATAAGTGTAACAACAAATTTCTCTCTCTCTCTCTCTCTCTCTTTCTCTCTCTCTCTCTCTCTCTCTGTCTCTCCCTTCTTCCCTCTCTCTAAAATCGATAAATACAGTCTAGTAGACAAGTTTTCTAAATAGCCTTAGGTAAGGATGGGGTACCAGGGGACAGCATTACAGGGGTGCTCAAACTCAAAATATTATATAGAAAACCTTCTTGGAGGAAATAACATCTACACTGACACATGAATGAATTAATAAAGTAAAGTGTGGGAATTATAAGCAAGTTCAAGTGCAGGCAGAGAGAACAGAATATGTGAGGGTTTTGTGGCCAGTAGAAGCGTGGCACATTCCATTGTTCTGTATTTACTAGAACTGAAATATAAAATATTACTGGCATGCTTGTTACAGGAGGGGGCAGGGGAGCTGTATGGCAAGAAGACTTAAGAAGTAAAAATCTAACAAAGGATGGATTGGTGGTAGACAGATTCAAGAGCTGTTTAAGAGGTATATTTCAGAATTTTATTAAAGATAGGATTTCAATGGTGAGGGGAAGGTTGAATCATGGATGGCACTCAGAGTTCTAGTGTGAGTAAGTAGGTAGATGTTGGTGTTATTTACTTAATAAGAAAAAAGTAAAGTCAAAAACAAACTCAAAAGGAGGCAAAGTTTTCAGAGAAAGGTGACAAAATTGGATTTTTTAATTTGAAGTGCCTGAGGGATATCAACTGGAAAGGTCTAGTAGATAGACATCATTCTGACCTTTAGTAGCTCCCACTAGAGAAACACATTTGAGATTCATCATCATAGAGGCTAGGGTTTTTCATCTTGACACTTTTGAAATTTGGAATCAGATAATTATTTGTCATGGGGTCATCCTGTGCACTGCAAGATGTTTAGCAACATCCCTGACCTCTACCTATTAGTGCTAATAGCATATCCTCCAAATTATTACAATGCAGTAAATGTTTCCAGATGTTGGCAAGTGTCCCTTGGGGGACAGAATCACCCCCAGCTTAGAACCACTGATATGGATGGTACTTAATCCATGAGGGCGGAAAATGTAGAAAGTAAGAGAAGAAGAGGCTCAGGATAGAACACTGAAGGACAATATGCCATTTAGGGACCAAAAGGAGACAGAAAACTCCCTAAAGGACACTGAGGGAGTGGTCAGAGAAATAGGAGAAAAAACACAGAAGCCAAAGGAAAAAAATATTTCCATAAGGAAGATATGATTCCTAAGGACAAATGTGACTGAGATTAAAATAAAGCCTAAAAAGCTGTGTCTGTTTAGCAGCTAGAATGTCATTGACATCCTCAGTAAAAATCATTTTTGCAGAGATCAGAGGGCAGTGGGGTGAAAAGCAAATAAATTTATATTGCATTGTTGTATTATTTTATCTGGCCAGGCAGGAAAGACGAAGCAAGAGAACACAGCCAATTAAAAAGGTCTTGGTTTGTGGTTTTGAAAAAGGGTTCAAGGGACAGTAGAGTGGCAAATGGAAACTGATGATATTGACAAGAGTATGAGTGAAGTGAAAGATCATGGAATGTAAACTGGATAGTAAAAGAAATGAATACAAGAGAAAGTTGACATAAGAGAGAATTGAACAGAAGAGAGAAAGTAGAGAGTTTACATTCAAGGTTTTTATCAGTATAAGGGATGGGTAAAGTAAGAATTACTGAGGGGAATATTTGAATTATGCTTCAGTAGAATAATTAATAACCAAATTAGGCCTTGTTTTCTTTTATCTCTAAGTTCAGGGAGTTAACCTAGACACCCCCCAATATACCTTCAAACTTGATTGATATAGAGCAATAAGAATCTTTCTGATTATTATGTGATAGAAATGTGACTGTAGGAAATGAAAGATATGTGTATATCAAGTTTATGTCTATAAAACTTATTGATATCAAGTTTTTTTTAGGTTTCTCTTCGATTTGAGGTTATCCTTATTTTGATGCAATAAATTTAATAACTTAAGGTATTTTATTCCCACCAATTAGGTCTAATCGACTTTGATAGATTCTTTAATTTATAAGAGGAAACCTTAGGTACATGAGAAAGTTTTGAGTAGTTCAATACCTTTACTTTGGAGAGACGCATACATTCTGAAGAAATACAAAGATCAGAGAACCTTGGTTTTTGTGGGTTTTCTTCCCTATTAGCCTACTTTTCTTTTGTGTAATATCGATTTATCCACTATGATCCTTTCTGATAGGTTAGCAGTAATAAAGGATTAAATGTTTGTGCCTCAAAGGAAAATGAGAAGGCTATAAAATAAGGTTAGGCAATATGAAGGACATACATATCTGCCTTGCCTTCTGACACTCCTAGCAGACATCACTAATTGAATTCTGTGCTCCCTCCAGAAGTTGGACATGCGCTTACAGCCAAGATTCTTACCTCTGGCTGAGAATCAGAATCACCTGTGGAGATTAAAAAAGATAAAAGTAGTTTCTCAGGCTTCATCCTAGATTTACTCAAACAGCATCTTCTGGGTTTCTGATGTGTTTCGCCTAAGATGAATTTTTTACACATGGCTCCAACGTTGGATTTGGCACCTGAAATAAGAAATACATGATCTCGGCTGACAAATACCTTCCAGTTCTCACCCTCTTCTTTCTTCCCTGTATTTCCACTTTCCAAAGTGGAGATGTATCTTCAAAAATTTGCCAATTCTTGCCCAGCTGGGCGTGGTTCAGCAGATGAGTCTCAACCTAGGATCCATGCGATCGGGGTTTGATTCCTGGTCAGGGCACATGCCCGGGTTGTGGGCTCGGTCAATAGCTCTCTCATCATTGATGTTTCTATCTCTCTCTCTCTCCCTCTCTTTTCCTCTCTCTGAAGTCAATAAAGATATATTTTTTAAAAAATTGCCAATTCTGAATTAGAACAAAACAATCAATAAAAGAGCTACATCAAGACTGAAAACATTCTAGCCAAACCCTCTCCCACCTAGTTATTATCCTTAAGGTAATAGTATCAACCAGATCATGAGAGAATTATTCCATTGACAGTCATTAATTAATTTATTCCAGAAACATTTATTAAGAGCGAGTATACTTTAAAGATGGAATACATTCAGGTTGCAAGCAGAATAAATGACAATGAGATGTATAGACAAAATTAATTATCTCCTGTTTACTTGTGCTTTCCCAAGAAGACAACAAAACTTTAAATCACAAGACCAATCACTGAAGTTTCCTTAATGAACATAGAAAAGCAAGAGCAAGAAATGTGATAAAGTCAGTGTATCTGAAGTTGTGTTCCAAGAAGACTTTCCCAATGATGCCATGTCCATGATTCTAACAGAGTAGCCCTAAGAGAAGTCAGGATGGGAGCAGATGAGTCTTTTTGGTTCCTTAGTTAGACTTCTCCAGCATGGTGTCTGTCTTTTTGCTTGGAGGGATTAGAATTTCCAGTGCTCTGCCATGCAGAAGCCAGTGTTCATTTCTTAGTGAATTTTTTCACTTTTTGGGGGGCTTTAATTTGTACCATCCTCCAAATCTTTAACTACATTTTTGCTAAATTGACAATATAAGATCTCGTTCCTAGCAAATGTTTCCTCTGAGATAAGAGGTTATCTCATGTTAGTGTTTTGCCTTATTTCTGGAAAGAGAAAGCTGAGGTAGATTTGACAAATGGTTGTTGGCTGCTCTGTAGACCTACATGAGTCAGGGCAGTGTTGAAGCTTCAAGGGTGAGCATAAAAGAAAGAAGCAGAAAGGACTGGGGCTCCCCACCATCACTTCACGGAAACAAGCTCTGGCTTGTATTTTACCTATTAATATTTCAAATAATTGTATTTTCTCTCTTCAAAATGTATGAAAATAACAACAATGAAACTGGAATCCTGAAGCTAAAGAGAATATAAAACAGTGGTTATCCAACTTTAGCTGCATCAGAATCACCAGAGAGCTTGTTAAAACATGAGTGAACCACCAATAAATTTTCCAATTTAGTAGGAGTGAGGCCCAAGAATTTGCATTTTCACTAGTTCTCAGATGAGGTACTGATGATGCTGGTTCTTTGAAGAACCTTGCTCTAGAAATATGAAGCTATAAACGGTATTGGTCTTGTGACCCTGTTGTTTCAATAAGATATTTCTTTTAGTGCCATTTGAGATCATTATATGCAAAGACATAATAACTTTACATAACACTGCCCTCAGTCCTCTCAACCAGATGTTACAAATTCATTTGCCAAATGACAGTTGTTCATCTTTTAAAATTAGATACCACAAAGTTCTCAGGGAGATTTCACATTTAAATTTGGATTCCCAGCTTTTGAAAAAAAACCCAGAATAACTGGTACCACTGGGCTTGCATTGCCACCAGGCAGTCCTCTGCTGGAGATGAGGTAGCTGCTGCCCTCATCACCTCAGCTTCTCCCTCAGGTTCCCTAAATTCTCAAGAAATCAGACACACTTGTTTCAAATCTCATTTTTGAAGTTTACAACTAATAATTTAGGATTATCCCTTCCTTATTGCCATTGTTGAAAGGCCTCTGAATATAGAATGATGAAAGAAAGGCATTTTGTTTTGTGTTTGTTATCTATATATAATATATCATAGTGTTAAACATGAATATATTTTCAAGAAATTAAGCTTACTATAATATACATAAAAATATTATTTTTCTAGATGGAAACAATACCCTAAGAGAGTCTATTGCTCCATTGACTCTGTGATATTCCTCTAAATTATTTGGGGCAAAGTCTTAGCCTCCGGATCTTTCAAACAGGGATTTGCACTAAAACTAATATTTCTAGTCCATGATTCTCATCAGAGTCAGAGTCTGCCTTTTCCATTGAGATCCCTCAATATTCACAATCATTTCACACTTTAATTGGGACTGTTACCTTAAATTCAAAGGCAGAAAGTCCAGTAGAATTTGATTTGATTAACAAAGGAGGTTTTCTTCCCCAAATCCCCCTGGCTTTGGTGATGTGGAAAATCTTATTAGCCAGGTGAAAGAAAAAAAATTCCTCCACCAACTCTGGAACTCGGACAGCTATTTGGAGGCTTGTGAAGGGCAAGGACCCAATTAGCAGCTCAGCTGCCCAGTCCCTAGTGTAGCCTGGCAGACCCAGAGTGCCCTCGTATACCTCATCCAACTCTGCCTGGCTGAGCTGTCTTTAAGCTTTCTGTCAAAATGGCATGAGTCTGAGTGATTGGTTTCCCAGCCATAAGACACCTGCATAAAGTGAATGCAGGCTGAAAGTAGCCAGATCAGCAAGGTGTGACTCTGATATCTAAACAGAGATTTAGATGGAGCCAAGGCAGGCTAAAAAAACTTTCTCATAACAAAATAGAACAGCTAAAAGGAGCAGCAAAAGCATTTTCTATGACTCTAATTGTCTTTAGTTTCAAGAGCAACAAATATGTTCTATTTTCTTTGCTAAAACTCTTGAGAGAAAAAAATGACCCTTACCTCCATGAATAGTGCTTACAAATCTTTTACATGTTTGCTGAATATGCAGAGGAATCAGGAATTTTAAGATGTCCCTTTTTGGAGGACCCAACCAGGAGGGGTCCACTTCACACAAGATCAGTGACAACTTGGAATATTGAAAACTAAGGTGAGACAATTGAGGCTACAGCCTGAGCTGATTAAACCATAGATTTCCCAAGTGATTCCTATGTGCTAGTGTATTTTATTTTTGTTTTTAACATTTTACAAGATATTTTAGAAGCAGAACCATACAATACTTTATTAAAATTTATGTTATCCCTACCCATGTGAAAGAGTTTCACCAACTTAATTTAAATCAAAGTCCATTTCTCATGAAAAGCAAACTTCTGGACCAAATCAAAAGTAAATAATGTTATAAATATTAGTTATTAATAACTATAGGTTTGGAGAGATCCTGATTTATATGAGTATTGATTTTAATAAGTCATTTAATTTCCATTTATTATATGCTTTTCTATGGTCTTCTGTCTTGAATGGATTCATGGAATAATTTCTATGTCTGCATTCTGTCTTTGACTTGACATTTTAGTACCTATCATATGTCAAATAACATATTAAGTACTCTGAAGCAAACAAAACCAGGTGTGTGTGTGTTTTCATGTGTATGTTTTGCTTTGTATTATTTTTTTCTTCAAAGGTATTATAATTTAGCTAGGGAAATGAATCTAACACAGAAACTATTAAGAAAATTTATAGGAAGATAGGGTTCACTTTTACATTGTAATGTAATTTAAAATTTTACCCTTAACCTCTTTCTCTACTTATTTACCACTGTTCTTGTAAGCTCTTATATGTACCTGCACATGTACTCTATATCACTATTTCCAACCTAAAAGTTTCTCCACACATATACATGTTTATTTTGGACACCCTTCTGGAAATCACCCCTGAGTTTCCCACAAATAGTTAAAATCCAACCTATGCAGAAACTGTCTGGTCTTTTTCTACTACAAGCCTGTTCTTCCTCAGGTGTTGCTTATTGTAATGGCATTGCCATGGATGCAGCTGACCAAGCGGAGACTTGAGAATTATTCTAAGCTCCTGCTTTTATCATGTTCATATAATCACCAAGTGTGGTCAATTAAATGACTAACCATATCAATTTCCTCTCTGTTCCTACCTATCTTATTTCAGTTTCTTAGCATCAATGAATACTCTCATTCACTTCAGTGGGTTAAATTATCATCTAAATGTTAGACTTCTCAGATCTTTACTTTCATTTCAGATCTCATTCTTGAGCTCTACTCATATATTCAATGCTTCTTGGTCTGTTCTTTTCGGATACGTTACATGTAATTTTTGGCAGGGGCTGCTGATTGTCTACCCAAAATTCTTAACAGCCAGTTTTGTTCAGGATGATATTTTCAAAAAGCTCACTTTTCCAGATTCCCTTGTAGCCAGGGAGATGGCATGAACCAATTCTGGCAAAAAGGATGTAAGTGAAGTTTACATGTTGGGGTTTCTTTTCTTAAAATAATTTATAATTTTTCAATTATAGTGCACATGCAATATTATATTAGTTTTAGGTGTACAACATAGTGATTAGGCATTATATAACTTATAAAAATGATCACCCTCATAAATCTAGTACCCATCTGACACTATTCATAGTTATTATAGTATTATTGACTACGTTTCCTATGCTATACTTTCCACCTCACGACTATTTTATAACTACAAATTTGCACTTCTTTTGTTTTAAGGTTTTAAATTGATTTTTAGAGAGAGAGGGAGAGAGAGAGAAACATTGATGTGAGAACAAAATACGGATTGGCTCCCTCCTGCACATCCCCTACCAGGGATTGAACCAGCAACTCAGGCATGCTCCCTGACTGGAAATAAAACCTGCAACCTTTTGGTGCATGGAAGGAACCCAACCAACTGAGCCACACTAGCCAGGGATCCATTTGGACTTCTTAATCCCTTCCCCTCTCTCAACTTCCCTCCCATCTAACAACCATAAAAATGTTCTCTGTATCTATGAATTTGTTTCTATTTTGTTTGTTTGCTTATTTTGTTTTTTAGAGTCCACATATAATTAAAATCATTTGTCTTTCATTCATTTTATGAATAAGTCATATTCCATTTATATATGCATTACATTTTGGAGCACACACAGTTTATTTGTTTAGAAAGCATTGTTCCATTTCACAGACTTCAAAAAGAGGGAAAAAATGTCAGTGGACAAATGAAGCTTTTATTACAAGAATATTTTTTCTAGTTCAAAAACACTTCTTCAAACAAGTAGAATTAGGAACAAGACATTAAAAGTAATACAGATTCTCTGCATCAGAATTTCTATTTCATGAAATTTAACAAGATAGATACAAACCAGAAAATTTTCCATTTGAAACAAAAACTAGAGCTTGCTAGAAATTAAAAGAATAATAAATCACATCCACCTAGAGAAACAAAAATATTTGCTCAAAAAACCTCCTCAAACTATAACCATGCAGAAACTCCGCTTTTTTTTTTTTTTGTTTAACATGACCCTTTCTCCTTTCTGTCTACTCCCTTCCTTAATCATTAAGCCTTTAGGAGATCAGATTCTGGTCAGTATCAAGCTGCCTTAATGACAAATCCTCATGTCTGTTGACCACAGAAACAGAGTTTCAGTCAATCTAATGATAACATCTTGACCACAGTTGAGTTTCAACCACAGGCTCATAAAAGAAAAACAGCCCTACAGACCACCCCTCGTAAAACTGGACAGAACAATGCCATGGCTGATATCAGGACCATTGATTAACTACTCCCTACCCTGGCCCCAACCAATCAGTGGAACTCACCTTCCCAATTGCTTTAACCACCATGATTAATGATTTTTTCCACTACATAACCTATCCTGTGGAAGCCACTGGGGAGCCAGATCTTTGAGCATTAGGTTACCTCTGACTGTGGGCTTACTGCCATTTCCTCAACTAATAAACTCTTCCTTATTTTCTTGGCTCCAAACTCCTGTTTGTATTTGCTTGGGATTTGATTCATGAAGTCAAATAGACACCTTTAGTCTGATAACAAAATTTATCAAACAAAAGATGAGATTATTTGAACAAGAAAGAGTTGGAGAACTATATTTGAAGTACATATAGGTTAATAAGCATCTCCTCACATTCTCCTGAATAGTATAACACAAGAAAGGGCTTTTTCAGTAGCTAGAAAATTTGCACCCCCAAAAAAAATTACAATTTTATAATGACAACTTTATGTATATTTTTTAAATCACTAATTTTAAAAAGAGCAAATAATTTTATTTTCAATTATTCATAATTGGATTATTTGTTTAGTTTTTACTTTAAATGTTTTATTAATTTAAATGTTAATGACATTTAAAATAAAGATGTATATTTAACAATCATATTTTTCATTTATTTTTGTATTTAAGTATTGTAGGAAGAAAATTTATATTAGTTTTGGGTGTACAATATAGTGACTCAACATTTTTATATCTTACAATGTGATCACCCTACTAATTCTAGTAATCATTTGTCACCCTGTAAACTTATTACAATACTTTTGACTATATTCCTCTTCCACTTTTCAGTCAAGTTCCAATCCCTCCCTTCTGGTAACCATCCCTTTGGTCTCTGTTTCTTTGAGTCTGTTTTCACTTTGTTTGTTATGTTTTTAGATTCCACTTATAAGTGAAACAATATGGTAAATGTCTTTCTCTGCTTGACTTATTTCCCTTAGCATAATACCCTCTAGATCCATCTATGTTGTCACAAATGGCAAGATTTTATTCTTTTTTATTGCTGCATAATATTTCATTATATATATATACACACACATTCATCTATCCATGGATATCTAGGTTGCTTCCATATCTTGGTTATTGTTGATAATGCTGCAGTAAAAATAGGGTTGCATATATCTTTACGAATTAGTGTTCTTGTTTTCTTCAAATGAATACCCAGAAGTGAAATTTGTAGGTTGTATGGTATATTTATTTTTCATTTTTTTTGAGGAATTTTCATACTCTTTTTCGTAGTAGCTGCACCAATTTGTAATCCCACCAACAGTGCAAGAGGGTTTCCTTTTTCACACATCCTGGCCAACACTTGTTTGTTGATATTGTGATAATAACCTTTTTCACCCTCTGAAGGGTGTGAGGTGATATCTTACTGTTGTTTTAATTTTCATTTCTTTGATGACTAGTGATGTTGAAAATCTTTTTATATGTCTACTGGCCATCTGTATCTCTCTTTAAAAAGTGTCTATTTAGGTTATCTGCCCATTTTTAAGTTAGAGTGCTTTGGAGTTAAGATGTATGAGTTTCTCATAAATTTTGGATATTAACCCTGTATTTGAAGTATCATTGGTGAATATCTTATATTCAGAATGTTGTCTTTTCGCTTTGTTGATAATTACCTTTGCTGTGCAAAAACTTTTTAGTTTGGTCTAGTTTCATTTATTCATTTATTCTTGTGTTCCCCTTGCCTAAGCAGACAGATCCAAAAATATATTACTAAGAGCAATGTTAGAAAGTTTATTGGCTGTGTTTTCTTCTAAAAGTTTTATGGTTTGAAGCCTTACTTTTAAGTCTTTAACCCATTTGGTTAATTTTTCTGTATGGTGTAATAAGTGGTTCAGTTTTATTTATTTATTTCTCATGCATGTGTCCAGTTTTGCCAACTCCACTTGTTGAAGAGACTATCATTACTCCAGCATATATTTTTTATCTCCTTTGTTATAGATTAGTTGACCATTTAAGTGATGGTTTATATCTGGGTTCAGTCATCTTTTGTCTCCTTTTATGCTAGTACCATACTGTTTTCATTATTATAGCTTTGTAGAATAGTTTGAGATTAGGGAGTGTAATACCTCCAACTTCCTTCTTCTTTCTCAAGATTGCTTTGGCTATTTGGGGTCTTTTGTGGTTCCATATAACTTTTAGAATTATTTGTTCTAGTTCTGAGAAGAAAGAGATTGGTATTTTGATAAGAATTGCATTGAATCTGTAAATTGCTTTGGGTAGTATGTTCATTTTAACTATTCATTCCTACCCATGAGCACAGTATATCCTTCCATTTATTTGTGTTCTCTTCAAATTCTTTCTTCAATGTCTTAAAATTTTTAGAATATAGGTCTTTCACCTCCTTCTTTAAATTTATTCCTAGGTATTTCATTCTTCTTAATACAATTGTGAATAGCATTGTCTTTATTTCTCCTTCTGATTGTTCATTTTTAGTGTATAGAAACACGAAATATTCCTGAATATTAATTTTGGATATTAACCCCTTATTTGATGTATCATTGGTGAATATCTTATATTATTGAATTCTTTTACTAATTTTAAGTGGATTCTTTAGGTTTTTCTGTATATAGTATCATGACATCTGCAAATAATGACAGTTTTACTTCTTCCTTTTCTATGCCTTTTATTTCTTTTTCTTTTCTGATTGTAGTGATTAAGACTTCCAGTACTATGTTGAATAATAGTGATGAAAATGGGCATCCTTGTCTTGTTCCTGATTTTAGAGGAAAATCTTTTCAGTTTTTCATCATTGAGTATGATGTTAGCTGTGGGTTTGTAAGATATAGCTGTCATCAAGTCGAGTTAAGATTCTTCTATAAGAATCTTAAAAACTTTTTTGAAAGTTTTTTAAAATCATAAATGGAAGTTGAATTTTGTCAAGCACTTTTTCTGCAACTTTTGAAATAATCATAATTTTTATTGTTGGCTTTGTTGATGTGATGCATCACATTAATTGTTTTGCAGATGTTGAACCACACTTATATACTAGTATAAATCCCACTTGATCATGCTGTGTAATTCTTTAAGTGTATACTGTTAAATTCAGTTTACTAGTATTTTGTTGACAATTTTTGTCTCTATAATCATAGAAATATGGCCTGGAATTCTCTTTCTTTATAGTGTCTTTGTCTGGTTTTGGTATCAAAGTAATTCTGACTCATAGAATGAGTTTGGAAGTATTTATTCCTCTTCAATTTTTTGGAATAGTATGAAAAGAATAGGTAATAATTTTTCTTTAAGTGTTTGTTAGAATTCACCTATGAAGCCATCTGGTCCTGATCTCTTAGTTTTTTCATTACTGCTTCAAATTACCACTTCTTATCCATTCATCTATTTATGAACACTTAGGTTGCTTTCATATCTCGGTTATTGTAAATGATGTTGCAGTGAACAAATGGATGCATATGACTTTTCAAATCAATGTTTTGGGTTTCTTCAGATAAATGCCCAGAAGTGGAATTGCTGAATTCTTTTTTGCCTATTGTTATAGACTTTGTTTAAAGTCTATTTTACCTTGTATAAGTATTGTGACCCCAGCATTCTTTTAGATTTCATTTTCTTAAAATATGTTTTTCCATCCCCTTCAGTCTGTGTGTGTCTTATAGACATCAATTGTAAGGGTCTTGTTTTCTTATTCATTCTGCCACCCTATGTTTTTTTTTATTGTGGCATTTAATCTATTTACATTTAAAGTTGGTAGATATGTGTTTATTGCTATTTTATTATTTCCATTTTTTAATCTTTTCCCCCTTTTTTTTCTTAAATAATTCCCTTTAACATTTCTTGTAACACTGGTTTGGTATGAACTCCTTTAATGTTTTCTTGTCTGGGAACCTCTTTATCTGTGTTTGATTCTAAATGATAGCCTTGCTGGGTAGAGTAATCTTGGTTGTAGGTCTTTCCTTTTTATCACTTTGAATATTTTGTGTCAATTAATCCTGGCTTGCAACATTTATGTTGATAAAGCTCCCTTTTAGGTAACTGCTTTTCTCTTTCTGCTTTTAAGATTCTCTCTTTGTCTTTAACCTTTGGCATTTTAATTATTATGTGTCTTGGTGTGGGTCTGTTTGAATCATCTTGTTTGAGACTCTCTGTGCCCCCTGAACTTGTGCATTTATTTCCTTTCCCAGGTTAGAAAAAATTTCCATCATTATTTCTTCAAATAGGTGTTCAATTCCTTGCTCTTTTTCTTCTTTTGGTGCCCTTGTGATGTAAATGTTGGCAAGTTTGATGTTATCCCAGAAGCCCCTTAAACTATCCCCTTTTTTGTTTATTCTTTTTTCTATTTGGTGCCCTGATTGTTTCAAATAACAGATTCATTTAATCTATTGTTGATCCTTTCTAGTGTATTCTTTATTTCAATATTGTATTCTTCATTTCTGGCTAGTTGTTTTTATGTTTTGATCTCCATTTGTTTCCTATCCTTTTGTCTCTCACTGAGATCATCGAGCATCCTTATAGCTATTGTTTTGGACTCCGCATCCTGCAGATTGCTTGTCTCCATTGTATTTAGTTCACTCTCTGGATTTTTGTTGTTGTTGTTGTTCTCATATTTGGGACATGTTATTTTGTCTCCTAATTTTGGCTGCCTCCCCATGTTTGTTTCTATGGATTGGATAGAGCTGCCACATCTTCCAGTCTTGATAGAGTGGCCTTATGTAGTAGGTGTACTGTAAGACTTAGTGGTGCAGTCTCCCTGGTCACCTGAGCCAGATGCTCCAGCTGGGTCCTTTGTGTGGGTTGTGTGTATCCCCCTGTTGTATCTGAACCTTGATTGCTGTTGGCACATCATTGGGAGAGATTGACCCACAAGCTAGCTGAGTGTGAGGACTGGCTGTGACTACAGTGGAGAAGCTGTTATGCAGGGGCTGACTCTATGGAGTAAGATTCACTTTAGGAGGACTCTGGTGCCAGCCCAGACTGCTCTTTGAGTGTGTTATTTATGGATGTGGCTGGATGGTGCTCTGGTGTGCCTGAAACTGGCCACTGGGTGTGTTGAATCTGAGGCCTCTTGGGAGGTGTAGGCCACGGTCAGACACTGCCTGGGGCTACCAGGTATGAGCTACAAAGTGATATGCAGATGGTTGCCACTTTTGCAGGGGTTAGAGGTGCCTGAGAGAGGCTAAGAAATGAACTGAGGCTGGCTACTGCTAGTGCTGGCCTTGGGAATGCTTAGCAAGAGGTATGGGGCATGCCAACATCAGATGCTACTTGTTTGGGGTTTGCAAACCTATGAGAGATTTTAGGTAATTCCACAGCATAAAGCAAGACTGACCATTTCTTTGGAAAAGCCACTTGAACCATCTTTGGTGGGCCTGAAAGTTGGGTGGGGTGGGCTCTCAGGGAACCACAGTGTTAACCACATTGATGGAGACTCAGACATGATGCACACCAGTGCCTCCAGGAGGAGGCCTCAGCAAAAGAACAATGGCTTCTGTCAATACTGCTGCCTGGAAGAAAGGTGTCTTTCACATTAAAGCCAGACAATTCAATTCCTCCATATACTCTGAGTGACTCCATGAGCAAGTAAGGTCCCTGCACAGTCCCTTTTAGATGAATGCCTGGGACTCCAGTAGCGTTTTGTCTCATTCAGCCACACTCTTTTCTGGTTTTGTCAGAAGTTGTGGGGACTTCTCTTTCAAGCACTGGAATTCTGGGCTGAGGAGCCTGGTGTAGAGCTAGGACTGTTCACTCTTAAGGGGCACTTCCACAACTGAGATATTCCTCCCAATTATTAACTGTCTGTGAGTGTGGGACCAGCCCATTGTACATCTCCACCTTTCTAACCAGTCTTGACTTGGCCTGTTATGCAAATAGTTAATTATGACTTATTTTTAGCTAGATTTCAGATGGTTCTCAATAATGGTTTTTTCTATAGTTTAGTTGTAATTTTTATGTGGTCATTGAAGGAAGCAAATACAGCATTTACCTATTCCACCCTCTTGACCGGAAGCCCACATGGTGGGACTTCTGAAAACAATTTATAAAAGGCAAACCCAATTAGGTACTTCAGTCCCTTGTCCTTTGCCTTCTTTACTTTCTCCTCTTTCTGTCTGTAATCACTGTGTAGAATAAGCATAATTAGTGAGGTAATCAAAGTAAAACAGTTTTTTCTTCTCTCGCTACTTCTATAATATTTAGTCAACTTGGTAAGCTTCTCCTGCATTTTATTTTTCAGTGAATGGTGCCAATATTTACCCAATTGTTCAATATTTATGACTTGCTTATCACCCCATGATTTCTCCTTTTCTCCTCACAAATATAGTCATTTTCTGTTTTGTTTCTACTACCTTCTTATTTTCCTTTGAATCAATCCCTTTTCCCACTGCCTATTCCCAGGTACACCAACCCTCACCTCTTACTTAGATTACAGCTCCAACCTTCAAACTGCTCTTCTGGCCACCAGTTCTTCCTGCTTCAATTCTATGGCCATTCTACAGCCAGAGGAATTTTTTCTAAACTGCTATTCTGGTCAAGCCATTCACCTAGTTAAAACCCTGCAACAACTTCCCATTTATTTTAGGATAAGTCTTAAAATCTGTAAAACTATTTCAAGACATTTCACAATTTGGACTCTTCTTACTTCTTCACTTCACTTTTAGCCACTCAATGGGCTTCCACCCCTTCCATCCTGTAGTCATATTGAACTTCCATTAGGTCCTCAAATGTATCTCTTTTTTTTCTTTTTTTAATTAAATTTATTGGGGTGTCATTGGTTAATTAGATCATATAGGCTTAAAGTGTATATTTCTATGATACATGATATATATATTGCATTGTGTGTCTACCATCTACAGTCAAATCACCTTCTGTCATCATATATTTGGCCCCCTTTAATCTTTACTATCCTCTACCCTCTTCCTTCTGATAACTACCATACTGTTGTCTGTGTCTATAAGTTTCAGATTTATATCACACATATGAGTGAAATTATATGGCTCTTAGCTTTTTCTGACTGACTTATTTCCCTTAGCATAATATGCTCAAGATCCATCCATGTTGTCACAAATACCAGTATTTAATCTTTTCTTATGGCTAAGTAGTATTTCATTGTGTATATGTACTACATCTTCTTTATCCAGTCCTCTACTGATGAAGACTTTAGTTGTCTCCTTATCTTGGCCACCTCGAATAATGCTGCAGTAAACATAGGGGTGCATATATCTTTGTGAATAAATGTTCTTTAATTATTTGGATAAATAACCAGAAAAGGGATTGCTGAGTCATATAGTAACTCTATTCTTAATTTTTAGAGGAACTGCCATACTGTTTTCCACAGTGGTTGTGCCAGTTTACATTCCTCAAGTGTATCTTAATGTCACTCTGTCTCATTTACACCAGCTGCTTCCAGTTTGTTGAATAATTTCCTCCTCCCTTCCTTAGACTTAGTATCAATTATTCAACTTTTAAAGCATATATATAAGCTTCTCTCAGAAGATTTTCTTGATCTTATTCTACTTGGGTCATGAGGAGTGATCTAAGTTTTCTCATTTTTTACACCATGACCATGCCATAGCAAGTTTTATTTTGTATAGATAGCAGTTGTTTACTTGTAAATAAGCTCATACTCTAAAGCTCTCTATTTTATCCCCCATAAACACATAAGCAGCAATAGATAACATACTGTTTTAAATCGAAACACATTGTTGAACTCAAAAACAAGATTAATATCTCCATGAATCTGAAATAAATAAAAAATACATATCAGTAAGTATAAGCAGAAGCCATGAACCTCTTGGGGCCTGAAACAGGTATGGTTCATTGAGATTTTACACATTCTCTGATCTTGAAAAATGTTGCTACATTCCAGGATTAGAGCTGATGTCAAGCTGCACATTTAAGGAAGCAGAGGATTTTGTGCACCCTGAGGAGAGAGATGGACCTCCTCTCAAAACGTGGTTCAACATTAAGACTGATGACATACACACCAAGAGGTTTTTCAAGGACAGCAAGATGGGCCTCACAACCTGGTCTGAGAAGTGGCTTGAGAGTATAAAGAAAAGATACTGGGTTTTAAGGTGGTTAGATTGTGGGGTTGGGATGAGGATTCTAGAGGGAGACCAGAGTCTTCAAGATTAGAACTTTTCGCCCAGCCGGGCATGGCTCAGAGGTTGAACATTGACCTGGGATCCAGGCGATTAGGGTTCGATTCCAGGTCAGGGCACATGCTTGGGTTGCGGGCTTGATCAATGACTTTGTCATCATTGATGTTTCTATCTCTCTCTCTCCCTCTCTTTTCCTCTCTCTAAAATCAATAAAGATATATTAAAAAAAAAAAAAAAAAAAAAAGATTAGAATTTTTCACTAGCACCAAAGGAGAAAGCACCTGGGCTTTCTTATCAGCTTGCCCAAATGAAGAACAGAAGGAAGAAATACTGGTGAGACTTACACACATCAGCAAACATTAAGAAAATTTAGTTAGACTCTTTATTACACAGAGACAATGGCAAAACTCAAACACAGGTCAAGACAACTATTAACGTAGTACTAAAATCTGCAATATCTCTATGGAATAATTTTTCTGAGAGAAAATATAATATTATGTTGGTGCTGTGAGAGTAGCTTCAGGGAAAAACCCAGTTTCCCATAAGGAGTGGTTAATAGGACAAGAAATGAGAAGTGCAGAGAAGAGGGTGAAGATAGAAGTATTTCTTCAAAAGTTAAGTTTGCAAGCTAAAATTCCAAATACAAACAGCTGTACTCTATTTTTCTGATGCTCACAACAATTTCTGCTACCCCTTTCTTGGAGAGCATCTGCTCCTTAGATTTAGACATGACCACATGAGCAGAAATGACTTTCACATTGAAGAGGCTATGTGAGATTTTAATGTTTTTTTTTCCCCCCCTCTTCTTTTTATGGCAAACATTGAAGAGTAGTATTGGGTGGCAGTGTCATAAGACAGTTGTGGAGTTCAAAAACCCAGATGTTTGAGTGACTAACTACAATGGGAAGAATTCCTCTGCTGATATATATAAAAGAGAAAATATACCTTTTGGTTGTTTTAAATAAGAATACATGGAATTTTTTGCTACTTCAGTTTTCAAATAGAAGAATAATAACCTCTTAACAGCTCTGATATCCCCCAGATAGACAAGGTGAAGTCGCACTATATGGAGTGTGGGAGTTCCTTGACCAGGCCCTGAGTCTGTGTTGAAGGGAATTACTTTATCCACTGTTTTCCGTGGTTCCTTCTTCCACAATCAGGGAGATTGCTGTTTTCTCAGGGTTTTCCTTAGCCACATCTGGGGTGGCAATCGTGGAGCATGCCATCCTTGGTAGATATATAGACCCTGAAAATGCCTCCTGTTAATGGAAGATTGAGAGTGAGAGCAAGGGTTAATTTAAAACTTGAACATTAATTGACTTGAATATAAAACTTGAACAGTTTTACCAGGTTTGTGGTAAATTTGATAATTCAGTTTCCTCAAACCTTAGAAAGCTTCTGACCTGTTTGCTTCTGGTTTACTTCATATACAATAACACACCTACCACTCTTAAGGATATCAGTCTCAAATCTGTTGTCTTTGTTCTATTAACTCCATTCCTCTATCACCTGATTTAATGACAGCCAACTTAAGATCAGACAAAACCAAAATCATCATACTACATTCTGTTTCCCATTTCTTACATTAGAATACTAGTTAAGTAGATACTTTTCTTTCCATGTTATAATAAGAAAAAGGTTCATTGATGTTTAATCAATGCTTACTATCAATCTATATCTGTACAGCCTTCAATAGTGGTATGTGCTGCCAGAATTCTTCATAGATTAGACCTTTTAAATTAAGAACAGAGACAGAACATTTCCCCAGAAAATAAGGGTATATAGCTATTAGGATTAAACATTAAATAAAAATTCCTTAGTATAGGAAGAAAGCATAGCTGCCAAAGTTTCATACTGAATCTGGCTGCCTATATGTCTCACAATTCAAAATGTCTCCTGACTGTAAATGATAATAATAAGAAGAAACTTATATCGGATTGGTAAAACATTTTCCAATTTATGAAGAGCTTTTGTACAAATTAAACACAACTTTTTAGAATTAATACACCATGTTTTTAGAAAAGCTTCAAGTTTACAGAAAAGCCAAAAGAAAGTAGAATTCTTAGATAGCTCCCCAACCCCTCCAGTTTTTCCTATTAACACCTTGGTTCAGTTATTATAATTGATGAGTTAATATTGAAAAAGTATTACAGTATTAACTAAAGCCCATAGTTTACATTAGGTATCTCTGTGTGTTGTACATTCTAGGATTTTGACAAAGGTATAATGATATGCTTCTATCATGACAGTGTCATACAGAATAATTTCACTGTCTTCAAAACTCCCTGTGTTCCATCTATTTATCCTTCTATCCTTCCCCTCTAGACCTCTGGCTAAAAAACTTAACAATAAATAAAATAAATTAATTTTATGTTACATACAATAAAGTATCAAATATTTAGTGCAGAGCTTGATAAATATTTACATGTCATATTTAGGTTAATTGGAATTATTCAAACAATACATAATGGTGAAAAGTTGAAATTGTAATCACCTAATTTCACCTAATTTTACACCATTGAGCTGAATATTAATAATAATTTGCTTATCACTGTCCCAGACATTTCTTTCTATATAAATGTATTTTATGCACTTACACATATAAATACATGTTTACATTAATGGGATTACAAGATATATGCTATTCTCCACCTTGCTATTTAAAAGGGTATGTTTTGTATCATGATCTAGATGAGGTTATATGGGTGTAATAAACATTCATGTATGTGTGTGTGTGTCTATGATAGAAAATTATTTGAAAGCATTCATCCTGTTAGTCTACATTTTATTCTAAAATAATTCTGTATAGCTGTGTCAATTTTCTATTGTTGCTTAAACAAATTACCACAAATTTAGTGACTTAAAATAAACGAATTTTGTCTTACACTTCTAGAGTCCAGAAATCTAAAATAGGTTTCACTGGGTTAAAATCAAGGTGTCAATGGGGTTACATTTCTTTTGTAGATCCTTAAGGGAGAGTTTATTCCATATCTTTTTCATCTTTTTGAGGCTATATGTGTGTATTTATCTACCTCTGCTTCTACTGTAACACCTTCACTAACTCCCTTGTTCTCCTCTCTCCATTTTACGGGCTTTAGTGATTATATTGGACACATCTGAATAACCTAGAATCATTTCTAAATCTCAAAATATTTTATTTAATTACATCTGTCAAGTCCCTTTTGTCATGTAGGGTAAGATATCCCATGTAGGAAAAAGTCAGCAAAGGAACTCTGAAGGAGTTGGGTAGCAAGCTTCCCAGAATTGCAGATGTCCCCTTGAAAACGAGGGAGACATTTCTGCCAGGAACTGAAAACAGATACTTATTGATCTGGGAAGCTTGCCCCCAGGAGAGTTATGGCTTAAGGAAAAATGTGAAGCATATAGCTCTAAACAAAGCCACTTGTTCTTGCACATTTTATGGTTTCTGTTGATCACTATCTGTCACACCTGCTTTTCTGTGGCTCACAATAAAAATTGCTGAATGGTGAGGGGGGTGGTTGCAGTGCCTCCAGAGCCTCAACCCTCTGAATCTCCACCTAAATTCTACATTCTCCGTGTCTTGAGTTTTCTTTGCGTCCCGCTAGCACAATAATCCCAGGTTCATCCATGTTGTTGCACAAAGTAAGATTTCCTTCTTTTTCACAGCTGTGTAGTATTTTGTTGTGTAAATGTGCCACAGCTTCTTTATCCACTTATCTGCTGATGAGCACTTAGAATGTTTTCAGATTTTGGCTGTTATAAATAACACTGCAATGAACATAGGGGTGCATATATTCTTTTAAAGTAGTGTTTTAAGATTCTTAATATATATTCCCAGCATATACTATGTTCATGGATTAGAAGAATTAACATTATTAAAATATCCATACTACCCAAAGTAATCTATAGATTCAATGCAATTCTTATTAAAATACCAATGGCATATTTCACAGATCAAGAGCAAGTATTCAAAAAAATTATATGGATCCCAAAATGATCTTGAATAGCCTCAGCGATCTGGAGGAAGAAGAACAAAATTGGAGGGATCATAATACCTGATGCCAGCATAAGAACAGGGATATAGGTAAGTGGAACATTAACAGAGGACCCAGAAATATGCTCAGCTAATATTTGACATAAGAGACAAGAGCACACAATGGATAAAGGCAGTCTTTTCAATAAATGGAGTTGGGAAAATTGGACAGTACATACAAAAAATGAAACTAGACCACCTTCTTACACCATATACAAAAATAAACTCAAAATGGATTAAAGACTTAAATGTAAGTCTTCAAACCATAAAAAGCCTAGAAGAAAACAGTAAAATCTCAGACATCTGTCTTAGCAATATTTTTCTGATATATTTCCTAAAGTAAGGAAATAAAAGAAAAAATAAACAAATGGGAATACATCAAACTAAAAATCTTTTGCACAGCAAAAGAAAATATCAACAAAATAAAATGGGAACCCACTGTATGAGAGTACATATTTGCCAATGATACATCTGATAAGGAGTTACTTTTTAAAATACACAAAGAACTTACAGAACTCAACACCATGAAGACAAACAATCTAATTTAAAAACAGGCAAAGGACCTGAATAGACACTTTCCAAAAAGGACATATAGATGGCCAATAGATATATGAAAAAATGCTCAACGTCACTGATCATCAGAGAGATGCATACATAGGGTGTCCCAAAAAATGTATACAGACATTTTGAATAATTATAAAGGCAGTGTTTATTAAAATACATTTCATTTTCAAATCAAGCTATCAGATGTTAAAACGTGTATAAATTTTTTGGACACCTTCTATATGATTTTTTTCTTTTTAAAAAACTAAGCACTCAAATCTCTGATTTGTGTTCACTTTAATACTCTAAAAATAGAAAAGCAAATTAAATACAAAGCAAGCAGTAAGATTAAATCAATAAAAATCAGTGTAGATATAAGTGAGATTAAAAACAAAAATACAATAAACAATCATAACAAGAGCAAAAGCTGGTTTTTAGAACATATAAAGAATGTTGCTAAACTTCTAACCAGACTGATCAGAAAAGAGAGAAGACGTAATTACTAATATCATAAATGAAACATCACTACAGATACAATAGGTGAAAAAAGAATATTAATGGAATATTATGAACATCATCTCATCAATGAGTATAACTGAAATTGATAAACTTCTTGAGAGACACTGTATACCAAAGCCTGATCAAGAAGAAATAGGTAATCTGAATGATACTATTTTTTATTAAATAAATAGAGTATAGAGTTAAAAGCTTTCTCATAAGATAGATAAGTACATAGAGAAAATTAAAATCACAGGCTGAGATAACTACACACATGATTAAATAAAACATTTAAATAATAATATCTAATCTATACATGTTTTCTAGAAAATTAGAAGGGATAAAACTTCTCAAATTATTTTGTGATGTCAGCATTACATAAATAACAAAATAAAACAAAGATGCTTTAAGAAAACAAAAATACAGATCGATACCCTTCCTGAACATACATGCAAAAATTTTTAGCCAAATATTAGGAAGTTGAATCAAACATTGTATAGAAAGTATAATAAATCATCACCAAGTGGCTAATCTTACATTAGCCAAGAAATGTAAGATTGATTAAACATTAAAAAATAAATCATTATAATTCACCTCATCAGTAATATATGTGTTTGTGTGTAAAATTATTCAACATCCATTTATGAAAACTAGAGATATAAACTAGAAACAGAAAGAAACTTATTCAACCTGACAACATCTATAAAATAACACACTAACTTTGTATTTCATGCTTTTCTCCTTCAACATTCCTACTCAACGTTTTACTTGAGCTCTACCTAATGCAATATGAAAGTTAACACACACACAAAAACCGCTACATATATATTTGAAAGGAAGAAGCAAATTTTCATTACTTGAAAATGACATGATAATGTATGTAAGAAGTACTAAGTAGTCAACCAAAACACAACTCATGCTAATAAGTGAATTTAGCAAGTTTTGTATGCTAAAACTCTATTGCACCTCCCTGTACCAGCAACAAACAATTGAAAGTTAAACTTTAGAAATAAATTCCATTTAAAAATGTCTCGCCCAGCCAGGTATGGCTCAGCGGTTGAGTATCAACCTAGGATCCAGGTGATCAGGGTTTGATTCCCTGTCAGGACACATGCCTGGGTTGTGGGCTCGATCCCCAGTTGGGGGTGTGCAGGAGGCAGCCAATCAATGACTCTCTCATCATTGATGTTTCTATCTCTCCCTCTCCTTTCCTCCATCTGAAATCAATAAAGATATATATTGCTTAAAATGTTTAAAATATGAAATACTTAGGAATAAATTTAACTAAAGATGGGCAATATTGCTATACTTAAGACTAAAAAACATTGCTGAGAAAAATTAGAGGAGATAAAATAACTAGAATAATATATTATGTTTATAATTTGAAAGCCTCACATGACACAGATGTCAATTCTCCCTCCAAATAATCTATAGATTCAACATAGCCCCAGTAAGAATTTTATTTTTAGAAATAAGAAATATTTAATTGATAAGCAAAACTAAAAATTTGCATGGATAAACAAAATCCTGAAAAAGGATAAGACTTCTGGACACATACTATTCAATTTCATGGCTTTCTATAAAGCTACATATTAACATAAAGGTAGATATAAAGATCTGCCTCTGCCTGCTGACTTCCTGTTAGGCTCAGTCACTGAAGGAGCTGCTGGTGGTATGCAAGTTGCATGAATAGGATAGAATAAAAGAGTCCAGAAATAAACATACACATATATGATCAATTGATTTTTGACAAAAGAGCTAAGGTAATTTAATGGTTAAAGAATAATTTTTTCAACAAATGGTACTGGGGTAATTGGATATTTACATGCAAAAAGATAAAATTCAATACATACCTCACAGCATTCAAAAAATAACTCATATTAATCATAGACTTAACTGTAAAACTTAAACTACAACTTTTCTAGAAGAAAATATTAGACAAAAATCTCCATGGTTTTGTGCCTAGGCAAAGTTTCCTAAATAAAAGCATAAACTATGACATGATTAACAAAAGGATTGATTTCATTAAAATTTAAAACATCTTCTCTTTCAAACACTGTTAAGAAAATGAAAAGAAACCTGGGCAGGTAGCTCAGTTGGTTAGAGCATCTTTCCTATATGCCAAGGTTGTGGATTTGATCCCATCAGGGTGCATTTAAGAGTCAATCAATAGATCCAGTGACATAGAAGCATGGAACAGACTGATGAATCTCAGAGGGAAGGCAAGGTGGGGTGTGAGAGGGGAAAGATTAACCAAAGAATTTATATGCATAAATCCATAACCCATGGACACAGACAACAGTGTGGTGAAAGCCTGGAGTGGGGATGATAGAAGAGTCAATGGGGAACAAAAGAGGATGTCTGTATTCTTTCAACAATAAAGATAAATTTAAAAATAAATAAATACATAATAAATAATAAATAAATTAAAAATAATCCTTTCTTATTAAAAAATAGTTAACCAATGGATGCATGAATTGATGGAACAACAAGTTGATGTTTCTCTCTTTCTCTCTCTCTCCCTCCCTATCTCTCTCTCTTCTCCTTTCTCTCTCTCTGTCTTTCAAATCAATCAATAAAATTATTTTTTAAAAGAAAATGGAATGATAAGCCACAGACTGGAATAAATACTTGCAAAATGCATATTTGTTAAAGAAGTTGTCTTAAAAATGTAACATAAACCCTCACAGCTCCATAAAAAGACAAGTGACCAGATTTTTTTAATGGAAAAAAAAATGGCAAAGTCATTTACCAAAATAGATATATAGATGGCAAATAAGCACATGAGACAAATATCAAAGCTGCTTGACATTAGAAAAATGCAAAATAAAACTACAAGGATATAGCACTATATATCTACTAGAATTGATAAAATTAATACAACTCATAGTACTGAGTTTTGGTAAGTGTACAGTACAATTGAAAATTTATACATTGCTGGTGGGAATGCAAAATGATAAAACCATGTTGCAACACAGTTTGTCATTTTCTTATAAAATTAAATATTCACTTAGCACATGACAAACATTTTGTTCCTAGGTATTTATCACCTCCAAAAATGAAAAGATATGTCCACACAAAGACCTGTACATGAATGTTTATAGCAGCACTTTTTACAGTAAAAATCTCAAAATAACTTTGTCCATTAACTGGTGAATAGGTAAATAAATTGTAGTGCATCCATAAAATGGAATAATATTTAGTAAAATAGTAAGAACTACTGATACATGTAAAACATGTATGAATCTCAAATATGTTAAGTGAAAGAACCCAGATACAAAAGTCTATGTGATGTATTATTCAACTTATATGACATTCTGCAAAATGTGAAGCTATAGGAACAGAAAATAGATCAATGGTTACTAGGGACTGGGAGTGGAAAGAAGGGAATATCTACCAATGGCCATGATTCAAGAGGGCCCTTTTTTCAAGTGATGGAAATGTTCTATATCTTGATTTTGGTACTGGTTACATGCCACTTTACATTTGTCAAAATTTAACAAACATCTGTACACTTAAAATGTGTGAATTTTATTGGTTATATATTATACCTCCATATATTTGACTTTAAAAAAAGCAAGGGAACAATAAACCCAAAATTCATTTGACAGCATCCATCATTCTATCCAGTTAAGTAACTTCTCACCTATGTTTTCTTGCTCTAAAGTACTCAAACCTAAAACAAAGAAATGTGTTGTGCTAAGATTATTACTAAAGTAATACATGGGTCTGAGAACATGATGAGAAATTCTAATAGAATGAATGAATTTAAACTAATCCTATTTTAAGTGTAAATTTCTGGGGAAAAAAAGTGCAATCTTTCTCTCTAAATTGCAAATGGATGGAAAATGATAAAAAAATTGAAACTGCGAAATATTCATGGAGAAAACTGATGATTAGAAACTCAGGTTATTGAAAATTACTAGGATTTTTATAATTGTGTGTATGAGCTTGGCAAAGTAAATTTGGTCCACCTTTCCTGGCATGTGGGTATCAGGCAAAAAGGTTATCTCATGGGAGAGTGGGTCAGAGAGAACTTTGGGTAAAACCAAGGAACTATAAAAGGTGAGGGTATATACAGAGGTAAAAAGATAGCAAGGGTAGGATGTTCTCAATAGAAGACAAGAAGGAGGTGCAGAGATTTAATAATTAGAAAAAGTGCTATAAAAACAAGATAATAAAGGCAGAATTCTCTAAAGACCAATAATGTATGATTTTAATGCAATGAGGATTACCTTGTCCAGAAAATTAGATTAAATCTATTTTTAAAAAATTTTTTAAACTTTGGATTTTATCTTGAAAACTCACGAACTGTTTTTTGGTTTTTTTTTGTCTTTTTTTTTTTTTTTTTTTTGGTATGGAAAGTGTACATCAGCAAACCACAAAGTTTTTAAAGAGGAGTTTGGATAACTTAGCTTCTTTTCTGAAGTACAAATATATCTAAAAAAATCTCTTTACTGGGAAAATTGAAAACTGAGATGAATAAATGTAAAAATTTTAAATACTTTTATAAAGACAGGTAGAATTAAGTTGTGTATGGAAAAAGTGACTCATCTTAATTATTTCTGCTTTTCTGAAAAAAATATTCTCTTACATAACCACAAAATCATTCTCACACCCAGTAATAATTTTTATTAAGATATAATTGGCATAATATTGTGTAAGTTTAAGGTATATAATGAGCTGATTTGACAAATTTATATATTTGCAATATGATAGCCATCATAGCACTAACATTTTGATTGTGTCACATTAATTTTTTTGTGGTGAGAACAATTAAGATCTAGATTTTTAGCCACTTTGAAGTTTAATACAGTATCATTGGGTAAATTCCCTGTACTGCATATTAGATCTCCAAAACATTTATCTAATAGTTACAAGTTTGTATCCTTAAACAACATCTCCCCAATCACCAAACCCTTAGTAACCACCATTCTGCTCTGCTTTTATGAGTTCAGCTTTTTCAGATACCATATTTAAATAATATCATACAGCATTTGTCTTTTGCTGTGTGACTTATCTCAATTAACATAATGCCCTCAAGGTCCATCCATGTTGTCACAAATGGTAGGATTTCCTTCTTTCTCATGGCAGAATATTGTATGCCACATCTTTATTCATTTTTCCATTAAAATATACTTAAGTTGCTTCCAAACCTTGACTATTGTGAATAATGCTGCAATAAACACCGGAGTACAGATATATTTTTGATATTCTGTTTTTATTTCCTTTGGATATATACCCAGATTGTGATCACTGAATCATATGATAGTTCTATTTTTAACCTCCATACTATTTTCCATAGTGGTTGAATCAATTTACATTTCCACCAACAGTGCACAAGAGTTTTTTTCCTACACATCCTCACCTACACATTTTTTTCATTTCTTGTTTTTTCAGTAATAGCCATTCTCATATTTATGAGGTGATATCTCATTGTGGTTTTGATTTGCCTATTGATGGTGATTAGCATATTGAGCATCTTTTCATGTACTTGTTGGCCATTTGGGTGTCTTTTTAGAAAATGTCTATTTAGTTCTTTTGCCCATTAAAAAAAAAATCTTGATTATTGAAAGTATTATGAATATCCCCCCTTTCCCCCATTGATTGCCTCCATCCCACACACCCAGGCCATCACCATACTACCGTCTGTGTCCATAGGCCATGCACACATGCATACAAGTTCTTAGGCTATTCTCTCCCCATCACACTTACACCCCTGCCTTCCCTCTGAGACTCGTCAGCCTGTTCCAAGCTTCTATCTCTCTGGATATATTTTGTTCATTGGTTTATCCTGTTCACTAGATTCCACATATGAGTAAGATCATGTGGTACTTGCCTTTCTCTGACTGGCCCACATCACCCAGCATAATACTCTCCAGGTCCCACCATGCTGTACCAAAGGGTAAGGGATCCCTCTTCTTCACAGCTGCATAGTATTCCACGGTGTAAATGTCCAAGAAGATGCTTAATATTTCAATCTTCTTGAAATTGAAGAGACTTGTTTTGTGTCCTAACATGTGTTCTATTTTTTAGAATGTCCCATGTGCACTTGAGGAGAATATGTATTCTGCAGCTTAGGGGTGAAATGTTCTGTAAATGTCAATCAAATCCATCTGATCTAGTGTGTCATTTAGTGTCACTGTTTATTTGTTGATTTGATTTTTTGTCTGGAAGACATATCCAGTAAAGTCAGTGTGGTATTAAATTCTGCTACTATGATTGTATTGCTGTAGATCTCTCCTTTAAAGTCCTCCAGAAGTTGTTTTGTTTTTTTCAGCCTGTGTCAGTCTTTTGTTCTAAGATGGAACTCTTGTAGACTGTGTATATTTGGCTCTTGTTTTCTTATCCATTCAGCTACCCTATGTCTTTTGATTGAAGCATTTAATACATTTATATTTAAGACTATTATTGATAAGTACTTATCTATTACCATTTTATTTCTTTACCCCTATGTTTCTCTTTCTTTCTATTTCAACTTCTTATTATAGCAGTCCCTTTAACATTTCTTGCAATGCTGGTTTGGTGGTGATAAACTCCTTTAGCTTTTTGCTGTCTTGGAAGGTCTTTATTTCACTATATGTTTTGAATGTTAGCCTTGCTGGATAGAGTACTGTTGGTTTCTGATCCTTGCTTTTCATTACCTTGAATACTTCATGCCATTCATTTCTTTCTTTTTTTTCTTAAATTTTATTTTTGTTTAAAATATTACAGATGTCCCTTTTTCTCCCCAATGACCTGTTCCCCCGCTTTCCTTTCCCCTCCCCAGTCCCTCTCCCCACCATTGTCCATGTCCTTGGGTAGTGCAAATATGCATATAAATTCTTTGGTTACTCTCCCCCTCCACCCACCCACCCTCCTCCATCCCTCTAACATTCATCAGTCTCATCTATGCTTCCAAGTCATTGAATCTATTCTGCTCCTCAGTTTATTAAGTTCTTTAGATTCCACGCATAAGCGAGATCATGTGATATTTGACTTTTGCTGCCTGGCTTATTTCACTTAGCATAATATTCTCCAGGCCCATCCATACTGTCCCAAAGGGTACGAGATTCTTCTTCTTTACACTTGTGTAGTACTCCATAGTGTAAATGTCCCACAGCTTTTTAATCCACTCATCTACTGATGGGCACTTGGTCTGTTTCCAGATCTTAGCTATTGTAAAATGTGCTGCTATGAACATAGGGGTACATATATCCTTTCTGATGAATGTTTCAGGATTCTTAGGATACATTCCTAGGAGTGGAATCACTGGCTCAAACAGCAGCTCCATTTCTAATTTTTTGAGGAAACTCCATACTGTTTTCCATAGTGGTTGCACCAGTCTGCATTCCCACCAGCAGTGTACTAGGGTTCCCCTTTCTCCACACCCTCGCCAGCACAGGTTGTTTGTTGATTTGTTGATGGCAGCCATTCTGACAGGTGTGAAGTGATACCTCATTGTGGTTTTAATTTGCATCTCTCTCATGATTAGCAACGTCGAGCATTTTCTCATGTGTCTCTTGGCCATTCGAATGTCCTCTTTGGAGAAGTGTCTATTTAAGTCCTTTGCCCATTTCTTACTTGGGTTGTTTGTCTTCCTATTGCTGAGTGCTATGAGTTCTTTGTACACTTTGGAAATTAGCCCTTTATCAGATTCATCCTTGGCAAATATGTTTTCCCAGACTGTGGGGTTCCTTTGTATTTTGAGGCAGTTTTCTTTTGCTGTGCAGAAGCTTTTTAGTTTGATGTAGTCCCATATGTTTATTTTTTCCTTTGTTTCTCTTGCCCTAGGAGTTGTATCAGTGAAAAGTCCACTATGTGGGATGTCTGTGACTTTACTGCCCATGTTTTCTTCCAGGATTTTTATGGTTTTGTGGCTTACATATAAGTCTTTTATTCATTTTAAGTTTATTTTTGTGTATGGTGAAAGTTAGTGGTCTAGTTTCATTCTGTTGCATGTATCTGTCCAATTTTCCCAGCACCACTTATTGAAGAGACTTTCCTTACTCCATTGGATACTCTTGCCTTCTTTGTCAAATATTAATTGACCATAACAGTGTGGGCCTATTTCTGGGGTCTCTGTTCTGTTCCATTGATGTATATGCCTGTTGTTGTACCAGTACCAGGCCATTTTGATTACAGTGGCTTTGTAATACAGTTTGAAGTCTGGTAATGTGATTCCTCCCACTCTGTTCTTTTTTCTCACGATGGCTGCAGCTATTCAGGGTCTGTTTTGGTTCCAAATAAATTTTTGAAATGTTTGTTCTAGGTCTGTGAAATATGCTGTTGGTATTTTCATAGGAATTGCATTAAATTTATAAATTGCTTTGGGTAGTATAGACATTTTAATGATATTAATTCTTCCAATCCAAGAGCATGGTATCTTCTTCCACTTGTTTAAATCTTCCTCTATTTCTTTTTTTCAGTGTCACGTAGTTTTCTGAGTACAGGTCTTTTACATCCTTGGTTAAGTTTATTCCTGGGTATCTTATTTTTTTAGTTGCAATGGTAAATGGTATTGCTTTTTTAGTTTCTCTCTCTGAAAGTTCATTGTTGGTGTATAAGAATGCCTGGTACAACATCTGCAAATCAATAAATGTGATACATCACATAAACAAAATGAAGCACAAAAATCATATGATCATATCAATAGACGCAGAAAAAGCATTCAACAAAATCCAGCACCGATTTCTGATAAAAACTCTCAGCAGAGTGTGAATAGAGGGATCATACCTCAACATAATAAAGGCCATATATGACAGACCTACAGCCAACATCATACTCAATGGGCAAAAACTAAAACCATTTCCATTAAAAACTGGAACAAGACAGGGATGTCCACTTTCACCACTCTTATTCAACATAGTACTGGAAGTCCTCGCTATAACCATCAGACAGGAAGAAAACATAAAAGGTATCCAAACTGGAAAGGAGAAAGTAAAACTGTCATTATTTGCAGATGACATGATACTGTACATAGAAAACCCTAGATACTCCATCAAAGTACTACTAGATTTGATAAACGAATTTGGCAAGGTAGCTGGATACAAAATCAACATCCAGAAATCAATGGCATTCTTATACGCCATTCATTTCTGACCTGTAGAATTTCTGATGGGAAGTAAGCTGACAGCCTTTTTGGAGCTCGTTGGAGGTAACAGGTTGCTTTTCTCTAGCTTTCTTTAAGGTTCTCTCTTTGGCTGGGTGTGACTCAGCAGTTGAGTATCGACCTAGGATCTAGGAGATCGTTGTTTGATTCCTTGTCAGGGCACATGTCAGGAAAAAGAAAACAGAAAACATTCTCTCTTTGTCTTGCATTTTTGGCATTTTAATTATGATGTGTCTGGGTGTGGGCTTCTTTGGGTTCTTGTTGCTTGGGACTCTCTGTGCCTCCTGAACTTGTGTGACTTTCTCCTTCACCAGGTTAGGGAAATTTTCTGCCATTATTTCTTCAAACATGTTCTCTAACCCTTGCTTACTTTCTACATCTTCTGGTACTCCTATGATGTGAATATTGTTACATTTCATGTTGTCCCACAGCTCCCTTAGACTGTCCTCCTGTTTTTTGGGTTTTTTCTTTTTGGTTCTCGGATTGACTAATTTTTTTTCTATCCTGTCTTCTAATTCACTTATCTGATCCTCATATTCCTCTAATCTAGTGTTTATTCCTTCCAATGCATTATTTCTACTATGTCATTTTTAATTTCCTTCATAGTTTCTGTATCCTTTTTCCTGCTATTGAGCATCCTTACAATCAGTGTTCTGAACTCTATATCCAAGAGATTGCTTATCTCCATTTCATTTAGCTCTTTTGCTGGAGACTTCTCCTGTTCTTTCATTTGGGGCTTGTTTTTTGTCTCCTTATTTTGGCTGCCTGTTTGAGTTTGTTTCTATGTATGAGGTTGATCTACTAGTGTTTTGGATGGTCTCTGATGCAGGCCAATGTCATATGCTGTTTGTGACTGGGCTTGAGTACACTTTTTGAAGCTTTCCCCACTCCACAGATTGTTGTTCCCTCTGCTAGGGCTGGGTGCACTTAGACAGGACCAAGATGGACACCAAGGTTTGTTTATCCAAGCCTTGGGTCCAGAAGAAAATCAGGCAAAGACTCATTTTCCCCAATTTTTAATAATATTTTTTAAGATCTTCACCCAAGGACATGCTTAGAGAGAGAGAAAGGGAAGGAAGGGAGAGAAAGAGACATTGATGTAAGAGAGGAACATTGGCTGGAGGTCAAACTTGAAACCCAGGAATGTGCCCTTACTGGGAATAGAACTGTCAACCCTTTGGTGCACAGGATGACACTCAACCAACTGAACCACTTCAGCTAGGTTTTATTCAGGTTTTTAGTTTGTTATTTAGTTGTATGCTTTCTTTATATATTTTAGATGTTAATCTCTTATCCAATGCACAGTTTGCAAATATTTTCTCCCATTTTGTAGGTTTCCTTTCATTCTGGAACTTGTTGTTGTTGTTGTGTGTTTTGTGTTTTTGTCTTTGTTTTTTTGTTGTTGTTTTTTTTGCTGTGCAGAAGCTTTGTAGCTTGATGTAGTCTCTCTTATTGATTTTTGCATTTGTTGCTGGTGCTTTTGGTATCATATCCAAAAATCATTGCCAAGACCCGTGTCAAGGAGCTTCTTTCCAAGTTTTCTAGTAGTTATATGGATGGTATGGGGTCTTACATGTAAATCATTGATCCATTTCAAGTTAATTTTTATGATTGGTGTAGATAGGGTTCCAACTTCATTGTTCTTCCTGTGGTTATCCAGTTTTCCCAACACCATTTGTTGAAGAGACTATCCTTTTCACACTGTGTGTTCTTGGTGCCCTTTTCAAATATTAGTTGATTGTACATGTGGGTTTTTTTTCTATGTTCTCTATTCTGCTCTTTTGATCTTTGTGTCTATTTTTATATTAATCTACATTGTTCTAATTACTGTAGATTACTAGTCTAGTTTGAAATTACTTAAGGTGAAACGTCCTGCTTTGTTCTTCTTTCTCAAGATTGTTTTGGTAATTTAGGGTCTTTATGGTTTCATACAAATTTTTGGATTGTTTCTTCTATTTCTATAAGTGGTTTTATGTAAACTCAGAACCATAATAGCCTTAAAATAGAATGGGTTTAATAATAATAAAATAAATAAGATGCTATTTGAATTTTGATAGAAAATGCATTGAATCTGTAGATGGCTTTGGGTAGTATGGACATTTAAAAAATATTAATTCTTCCACTCCATAGACAGAATATTTTTCCATTTGTTTCTGTCTTCAGTTTTTCTCATGTTTAATTTTTTTGGTTAAATTTATTGCTAGGTATTTTATCCTTTATAATGCTGTTGTGAATGGAACAATTTTCTTTATTTCATTTTCAGATATTTTATTGTTAGTTAATTGATTTTACTAAATTGATTTTTATATTGATTTTATATCCTGAAACTTTACTGAATTTTTTTATTACTTTTAACAATTTTTGGTTGAATGTAAGATTTTATATATATAAGATTTCATCATTTGCAAATAACAAAAAATTTACTTCTTTTTTTCTGACTTGAATGTGTTATATTTCTTTGTATTTTCTAATTACTTTAGCTAGAACTTTCAGTACTATGTTGAATAAGAGTGGTGAGTGTGGGCATGCTTTTTTTTTCTCTTTTTTCAGTTTTCAATCTTTTACCAGTTATTGTGGTATTAGTTGTAGCTTTGTTGTACATGGTATTTATTATGTTTAGGTATTCCTTCTGTACCCAATTTTTTGAGAGTTTTTTATTATGAAAGGATGTTGTATTTTGCCTAATGCATTTTATGTCTATTGAGATGATCATATGATTTTTATCTTTCATTCTAATAATGTGGTGAATCACATCCCACATCCCAGGATAAATCTCACTTTCTCACTCCTTTTAATTTGTAGTTGAATTCCATTCACTAGTATTTTATTGATAATTTCTGCACCTATATTTATCAGGGATATTTTTCTACAGCTTTGTTTTGTTTATTATAGTGTTCTTATCTAGCTTTGTTCTCAGGATAATGTTGGTTTTGTAATATAAGTTTAAAAGTATTCCCTACTCTTCAATTTTGGAAGTGTGTGAAAAATATCAGCATTAATTACTTTTTAAACATTTGATAGAATTTACCTGTGAAAACTTCTGGTCCTGGACTTTTCTGTGCTGAAAGATTTTGATTACTGAATCAATCTCCTTACTCATTATTACTCTGTTTATATTTTCTATTTCTTCTGATTCAGTCTTAGTATGCATTATGTTTCTAGTAATTTATTTCTTCTGAGTTTTCAATTAATTGACACATAATTGTTCATAGTAGTCTCAGGATCCTATGCATTTATGTAGTTTCAGTTGTAATGTCTCATCTTTCATTTTTTATTTTATTTATTTGAGTCTTTTCTCTTTTTTTTAAGTTAGCATAGTTAAAGGTTCATACCCAGTAATTTTAATTTTGATATAATAATATGATCCAACAGAGTCCATATTCAATTTCCCAATATTCCCCTAATATACTTTTTTGTTGTTTTTTTTTCCCTTTCTTTTTAAGATCATGAATCCAACCAGAAATTGTCCATGTTTTGGATTATCATGTTCTTTTCATCTTCTTTACTTTAGAATATTTCCTTCTATTTGTTTGTTTACATGGCATCGATACTTTTGAGGAGTCTAGGAATGCCATCTTGTGGAATGTGCCATAACCTAGATTTGATTAGTTATTGTCTCATAGTAAGTCTCAAGTTAAATATTTTGGCATGCATACTAAAATGCAGATGTTATATATGTTTCATTTGTTCTGGTCACTAAGAACCCAATCAAGTAAATGTCAATATAGTTACTTCTTTGAACTATCTTAAAATTCATGCAAATGATCTCAGCATTAATTCTACCAACATCAAACCTACTAAACAAATTTCCAGATTTTTTTGTTCCTAAAATATATCTTATAAAAGGTGTAGAATCAGATTACCATTAATTCTTTTTTTTGTGGTGGTGTTTGGTTGTCCATTTGATATTGATTTGAGTCTGCAGAATTTACTCTTAATAATTTTATTACATTTTTGAATATGTAAATTTTTAAGTGGTTTAAATTCAAAATTATATCAAAAGATATACTAAAAAATATCTGGCTCTTTCCTATTTATTTCACCTCATTTTCACCCACCTCCTACTGGTAAAAAGTTTCATTAGTATCTGCTTTATCCTTTCCATGTTTATTTGTCAAAAATGTATGTATCTGCATGCGTGGCATTTATATTTATATATTTATTTTATGTAAAATTTTAAAAAATATGCAATGTATATACCTTTCATAAAAGATACTATATTGTATATATTATTTTACACATAAAGTTTTTTGCCTCAACAGTATATCTTTCTATTTTTCCATAACACTGCATAGAGATTTCCCTCACTGTTCTTTATGGGTACTTAGTACTCCACTGTGTCTATGTAACTTTGCTTATTTAACATCATAAAGACAGACATTTAGGATACCCAAAATTTTCTGATTAAGAATAATGCCACAACAAATAATATTGTATGATGTGTGGACAGTCTTCTAATAATGACTAAAAATCCATTACCAATAAAAAATACACTCAAATCACATAAAAATAAAGTAAAAAACTTTAGCATGTCAAAACAAATGAGCAAGGACCAATTGGTAGAAAAATATATACAATCTACAACGCACATATGGACATAATCTCTCTAATATGTAACTAATTCTTATCATTTAGGGAAAATAGAAGCATTAAATAGAAAACTAGCCAAAATAAATAAAAAGAAAGCTTATAGAAAATGATGTACAAATGGCCCTTAAACATATGTAAAGATGTTTCCAGCCTGTCTTATACCAAGTGTAATGTAAACTGAAACTACACTGATAAATAATTTTTCACATATCTAGCAGGCAAAACCTCAGAAGCTTTACAACACACGCTGAAGAGACATTGTGGGAAGATTGATCTTTTAATACATTCTTCATGGGAGAGCACAATGACATATATTTTCCTGAGGGAACATAACAATAATTAACAAAATATGTGCATTTGCCCCTTGACCCATCATCAAACAATTTATCCTGAAGTTTCATCTCTACAAACATGTTAATAAATTTAAAAAACACTAATTAGTTATTATTACAAATAATATTACATTTAAATCATGTGAGATGAATACCATGATTCCTTTGAATGAGTGTTGGGTTTTATTGTCTTTAAGTTAAAACACTGGGAGAAAATGTTGATTTCTGAAATAAATAATGAAAAACAAATATGTTCAACTTCCTTTGAAAACATCAGTTTAGTTTCATCAACTAATAAGGAGAATAAGTTTAAAATACTAGATTGACATGTACATTTTTAAAAAAATCTATCTTTATTGATTTCAGAGAAAGGAAAGGAGAGGGAGAGAGAGATAGAAACATCAATGATGAGAGAGTCATTGATTGGCTGCCTCCTGCACGTCCCTGACTGGGGATTGAGCCCACAACCGGGGCATGTGCCTTGACCGGGAATCGAACCTCGATCACCTAGATCCTAGGTCGATGTTCAACTGTTGAGCCACTCCCGGCCAGGCAGCATGTACATTTTGAGGGCTGCTGCCAACCACCTTGGGGAATGTTGCATCCTTTTAGTGAGAGCATCTCTTTAGGCTCATTCTTCAAGGACCATGGGTCACTTGGATAGAGAGGCATTTAACTGATTGTAGTCTGTTGTATCACTTTTCAGAAAATACTTTTATAATGTTGTTCCCATTTAAAATATATTTTCCTCAAAGATATTTTAATGAGAAGAGGGAACCAAATTAATCTTTCCAAAGTTTGTTGTGATGCCCAAACTATGACCATTTTGGTTATCTCTTACATCTATGTAACAAGCCATCCTAAAATTTAATGGTTCAAAAGACTAACAATTGCCCTAGCTGGTTTTGCTCAGTGGTTAGAATGTTGGCTTGCAGACTAAAGGGTCCCCAAGTTTGATTCCAGCCAAGGGTACATACCAGTTGTAGGCTCATCTGCAGCCCCTGGGATCAGTTGGGGTGAATGTAAGAGGAAACCAGTCAATGTGTCTCTCTCACATCAATGCTTATCTCTCTCTTTTCCACTCTTTCTGAAAAAGCAATGGAAAAAATATCTTCTGATGAGAATAAATAATAAATAAATAAATAAATAAATAAATAAATAAATAAATAAGTGAAAAACTCGTGAGATTAAAGATGGCAGTGGACTGAGTGGAAGCTACACTGACACTCTCTTGGGACCAAACTGGAATTACAACTAAAATATAGAAAAACCATCCTGAATAATCAGCTGCAACTGAAGATGAGCTGAAGAGCATCATCATAAACAAGGAGGAAAAGTGGAGACCCATAGAGACTGGGAGAGACAGTTAGAACTGTAGGCATCCCCTTAAAGAGCCAACACACAAAGTTTCATGTGCAGCCACTCTCCTTGGGCTCCAGCAGAGGGAGGGAAGAGTGGACTGGAGCTGTGTGAGGAGAATCTATGGTTGTGAGCCCTGGAGATTGAGATCAGAAGGCACCAGTTTTTATTCCACTGTGAAATCATTCCTCCATACTTTAGAGGACATCTTTCTAAGGCAGTCAATTTGCTGCTTTTGCCTGAGGGGAGATGCAGTTGACCCACCCTGCTCGAAAACCTCTTGCCCTACCCAGAGGATTTTCAGTAGCTTGAGGTTCATTAAGACAATCAGATTTACCAGCCTGCAGGCAGAGGCAGACCTCACAGAGATTTGACGCTTTGCCTAATCTTCTTTGGGAATCAGGCTTTGGAAAAGCAGACTTTGGTGTGCATCTTGGTCTTGTCCAACTGCACTCAGCCCCAGCAGAGGAGACTTCAAGCTGAGGGTTGTTGAAAGCTCCAAACAAGGTACTAACGACCGGTCACAAACAATGTTTGACATTGATTTGCACCAGAAAACCTAAAAAACAACAACCTGACAGTCTTAGAAGATCTACCTAACACATTGAAACAAACCCAAACAGGTAGCCAAATGGGGAAACAAAAAAGCAAGCCCCAAATGAAAGAACAAGAGAAGTATCCAGAAAAAGAGCTAAATGAAATGGAAATAAGCAATCTATCAGATATAGAGTTCAGAATACTGATTTTAGGATGCTCAGCAGGACAAAAAAGATATAGAAACTATGAAGAAAATTAAGAGTGGCAGAGCAGAAAAATAGAATACGTTGGAAGGAATAAACAGCAGATTAGAGGAAGCTGAGGATCAGATCAGTGAATTAGAAGACAGGGTAGAAAAAAACACACTCAATCAGATACCCAAAAACAAAACAAAAAATTAAAAAATAAGAGCACAGTACAAGGGATGAAATTGTTTAAATGAAATGTAACAATATTCACATTATTGGAGTGCCAGAGAAGGTCTAAAGTAAGCAAAGGTTAGAGAACATGTTTGAAGAAATAATGGCAGAAAACATCCCTAACCTGATGAAGAAAAAGATTATACAAGTTCAGGAGGCACAGAGAGTCTCAAGCAAAAAGCATTTAAAGGTGCATACACCCAGACACATCATAATTAAAATGCCAAGAATTCAAGACAAAGAGAGAATCTTAAAGGAAGCTAGAGAAAAGCAATCTGTTACCTGCAAAGGAGCTGCCATAAGGCTGTCAGCTTATTTCTCATAAGAAACTCTATAGGCCAGAAATGAATGGAATGAAGTATTCAAGGTAATGCAAAACAAGGATGTGAGACCAAGAGTACTTTATCCCCCAAGTCTATCATTCAAGATAGATGGTGAAATAAAGAGCTTCCCAGACAAAAAAAGGCTAAAGGAGTTTATCAGCACCAAACCAGCATTGCAGGAAATGTTAAAGGAACTGCTGTTGTTAGAAGTAGAAATATATATAGAGAGAAACATAAGCATAAAGAATTAAAATGACAATAGATAAGTATCTTTCAATAATAATCTTAATTGTAAATGGATTAAATGCCCCAATAAAGACATATAGGGAGGCTGAATGTATAAGGAAACATGACCCAAATATATGCTGTCTACAAGAGACCCATCTCAGAACAAAAGACTCACACAGGATGACAGTGAAGGGATGGAAAAAATTTCCATGCAAATGGAAATGAAAAAAAGCTGGGGTAGCAATACTCATATCTGACTAAATAGACTTCAAAATGAAGACAATAACAAGAGACAAGAAAGGTCATTACATAATACTAAAGGGATTGATACAACATCAGGATATAATCTTGATAAACGTATATGCACTCAATGAAGGAGCACCTAAATTAATAAAAATAAACTTCTAGAGGACTTTAAGGAAGAGATCGACAGCAATATAGTCATACAAGGAGGACTTTAACACCTCACTGACTTCACTGAATAGGTTTCCCGACAAAAAATAAAGAAGATAGCAGTGACTCTAAATGACACACTGGTTCAAATGGATTTAATTTACATTTACAGAACTTTCCACCTCAAAGATGCAGAGTATACATTTTTTTAAGTGCACATGGTACATTCTCAAATATAGACCACATGTTAGGTCACAAAACAAGTCTCTACAAGTTCAAGAAGACTGAAATCAGATCAAGCATCTTCTTGGACCAGAGTGGCATGAAATTAGAAATCAATTACAATAAAAACACTGAAATCATTCAAACACATGGAGGCTAAATAGCATGTTTTTAAACAACAAGTGGATTACCAAAGGGATGAAAAAAGAAATAAAAAACTTTCTGGAAACAAATAAAAATGAACACACAACCCCAAATCTATGGGACACAATGAAAGCAGTCTTGAGAGGGAAGTTCACAGAATTACAAATCTATCTCAAAAAACAAGAAAAGCTTCTAATAGACTCTGTAACACTACACCTTATAAACTTAGAAAGAGAACAACAAGAAAAGTCTGAAGTAGAGGAAGGAAATAAAGATCAGAGTAGAAATAAATGACATTGAGACTAAAAAAACAATAAAAGATCAATGGAATCAAGAGCTGGTTCTTTGAAAAGATAAACAAGATTGATAGACCTTTAGCCAGAATCCTCAAGAAACAAAGAGCGAGGACCCAAATAAATACAATCAGAAACAAAAGAGTTGAAATAACAACTGACCCAACAGAAATACAAAGGATTGTAAAAAAGTACTATGAACAACTCTCCCCCAAGAAGCTGGATAACCTGGATGAAATGGACAAATTCTTCAAAAAATACAACCTTCCAAAACTCAGGAAGATTCAGAAAACCTGAATAGGCTGATAACTGCTGATGAAGTAGAAGCAGTGATCAAAGGCCTCATAGCACACAAAATCCTTGGCCCAGATTGCTTCACAGAGGAGTTTTATCAAACATTCAAAGAACTAAAACCTATGCTCTCAAACTATTTCAAAAAATTCAAGAGGAAGGAATACTTCCAAGATCTTTTTAGGAGGCCAGCATTCATGTAATTTCAAATCCAGATTAAAACACTGCAAAGAAAGAGAATTACAGGCCAATATCATTGATGAAAATAGATGCTAAAATCTTCAACAAAATATTAGCAAATTGGAGCCAGCAATATATCAAAAAAGTCATACACCATAACCAAGTAGGATTTATTTGAGAGATGCAAATCAATAAATGTGATCAATCACATAAACAAACTGAAAGACAAAAAAATTACATGATCATATTAATAAGTGCAGAAAAAACATTTGAAAAATCTAACACTTATTTTTGTTGTTGTTTAAAATATTACAGTTGTCCCTTTTTCTCCCCAATGACCCATTCCACCTCATCCCATCTCCCTATTCAGTCTCTCTCCTTTCCATTGTCCAGGTCCTTGGGTTGTGCATATATGCATATAAATTCTTTGGTTAATCTCTCCCCCTCCAGCCACCCACCCTCTTCCACCTCTCTGACATTCGTCAGTCTGATCTATGCTTCCATGTCATTGAATCTATTCTGTTCATCAGTTTATTAAGTTCTTTAGATTCCACATATAAGCGAGATCATGTGATGTTTATCTTTCTCTGTCTGGCTTATTTCACTTAGCATAATTTTCTCCAGGTCCTTCCATACTGTCTCAAAGTGTACGAGATTCTTTTTCTTTACAGCTGCGTAGTATTCTATGGTGTATATGCCCGCAGCTTTTATATCCTCTCATCTACTGATGGGTACTTGGGCTGTTTCCAGATCTTAGCTATTGAAAACTGTGCTGCTATGAACATAGGGGTACATATATTCTTTCTGATTAGTGTTTCAGGATTCTTAGGATATATTCCCAGAAGTGGGATCACTGGGTCAAAAGGCAGCTCCATTTTAATTTTTTGAGGAAATTCCATTCTGCTTTCCATAATGGTTGCACCAGTCTGCATTCCCACCAGCAGTGTACTAGGGTTCCCCTTTCTCCACATCCTCACCAGCACAAGTCGTTTGTTGATTGCAGCCATTCTGACAGGTGTGAAGTGATACCTCATTGTAGTTTTAATTTGCATCTCTCTGATGATTAGCAATGTTGAGCATTTTCTCATATGTATCTTGGCCATCTGTATGTCCTTTTTGGAGAAGTGTCTATTCAGGTCCAACACCCATTTTTGATAGAAGCTCTCAGCAAAATGGAAATAGAGGGATCATACCTCAATAAAGACCATATATGACAAACCTAAAGCCAACATCATGCTCAATGGGCAAAAACTAAAACCATTTCCCCTAAGATTAGGAACAAAACAGGGATGTCTACTATCACCGCTCTTATTCAACATAATACTGGAAGTTCTAGCCACAGTGATCAGACAAGAAGAAAACATAAAGGCCTCCAAATTGGAAAGTATAAAGTGAAACTGTCATTATTTACAGATGACATGATATTGTACGTTAAAAATCCTAAAGACTCCACCAAAAAATACTAGATTCAATAAATGAATTCAGCAAGGTAGTAGGATAACAAAATTAACACCCAGAAATCAATGTCATTTTTATACACCAATAATGTACTCTCAGAAAAAGAATCTAAAAAAACAATACCACTTATGATTGTGACAAAAAATTTAGATACTTAGGGATAAACTTAACCAAGAAGGTAAAATATCTCTACATAGAAAACTATAGGATGATGCAAAAAGAGGTAGAGAAAGATATAAACAAGTGGAAGAATATACTGTGTTCATGGATTGGAAGAATTAACATCATTAAAATGTCAACATTACCCAAAGCAATGTATAAATTCAATGCAATCCTTATTAAAATACCTACAGCGTATTTCACAGATCTAGAACAAACACTTCAGAAATTTATATGGAACCAAAAAATACCTCAAATAGCCACAGCAATCTTGAGAAAGAACAAAGTTAGAGGGATCACAATATCAGATATCAAGTTATATTACAAAGCCACTGTAACCAAAACAGCCTGGTACTGGCATAAGAACAGACACATAGATCAGTGGAATAGAACAGAGAACCCAGAAATAGACCCACACAATTATGGTCAATTAATATTTGACAAAGTAGGCAAGAACATACAATAGCGTAAAGACAGTCTCTTCAATAAATGGTGTTGATAAAATTGGACAAGTACATGCTAAAAAATAAAACTAGACCACCAACATACACCATACACAAAAATAAACTCAAAATGGATAAAAGATTTAAATGTAAGACATGAAACCATAAAAATCTTAGAACTAAACATAGGCAGCAAAATCTCAGAAATCTCTCATATCAATGTTTTCTGATACATCTCCTAAGGAAAGAGAAACAAAGAAGAAAATAAACAAATGGGACTATATCAAAATTAAAAGCTTCTGGACAGAAAAAGAAACTATCAACAGAAAGAAGAGGGAGCCCACTGCATGGGAGAATATATTTGCTAATGACACATCTCATAAAGGTTTAATATCCAAAATATATAAAGAACTCATACAACTTAACAAAAGGAGACAATCCAATTAAAAAATTGGCAAAGGACTTAAATAAACACTTCTCCAAAAAGGGCATACAAATGACCAAGTGACATACGAAAAAATGCTCAGTCACTAATCATCAGAGAGATGCAATTTAAAACCCTAATGAGGTATCACTTCACACCTGTCAGAATGGCTACCATCAACAAATCAACAAACAAGTGCTGGCGAGGGTGTGGAGAAAAGGGAACACTAGTACACTGCTGGTGGGACTGCAGACTGGTGCAGTCACTATGGAAAGCAGTATGGAATTTCCTCAAAAAATTAAAAATTGAACTGTCATTTGACCCAGTGACCCCACTTCTAGGAATATATCCTAAGAAACTCGAAACACCAATCAGAAAGAACTTATGCACCTCTGTGTTCATAGCAGCACAATTTACAATAGCTAAGATCTGGAAACAGTCCAAGTGTCCATCAGTAGATAACTGGATAAAAAAGCTGTGGTACGTTTACACCATGGAATACTATGTAGCTGAAAAAAAGAAGAATCTCTTATCCTTTGGGACAGCATGGAGAACTGGTTAGTATGATGCCAAAGGAAGTAAGCCAGTCAGAGAAATACAAGACCACATGATCTCACTCTTACATTATTTGTAATGTAATAAACAAAATAAACTGATGAACAAAATAGACCCAGAGACATAGAAACAGAACACACTGAGGGACCTCAGAGGGTAGGTGGGGCTGGAGGAGTGGTGAGGAGAGATTAATCAAAGAACTTATGTGATTATAAGTATAACCCATGGACACAGACAGTGGTATAGGGAAGCCCTGGGGGTGGTGGATGTGTGGGAGAGGTGAGGTATGGGTGAAAAAAGGAGACATTTGTAATACTTTCAACAATAAAGATGAAATTTTTTTAAAAAATGAACTATTTTTCAAATTAATTAATTAATCAACTATGTATGTATGTATGTATGTATGTATGTATGTATGTATTTATTTATTTATTTATTTATTTATTTATTTATTTATTTATTTATTTATTTATTTATTTATTTATGATCTAACTCAATACACAGGCAGAGAATGTTCCTGATGAAACTCAGTTTTGCTTCCTTCATCCATTGCTCTCTGCCAATCTTGATTCTACCTTCTCCTCTCTTGGCTCTATTCTCTGAGAAGTACTTTACAAATGGCTATGCTGGCTAAATAGAACTCTCAGTCTGCTTCTTGCAAATAGAAAATTCAGAACCCATAGGCTTATTCTGGACTTGGCTTGTCTATTTTAGTACAAGCTGGTGCCGTTTTTTCCAAATTCATCCCCTTAAAAATTTTTTGTGTTTTTTATGAATATTTGTGAGGTTTACTCTGCAATAAAAGCCTGATTCGTAATCCCTGCTAAACAAACCTCTCTCTACTTTGGCTATGTCATGCTATTGTATAACAATATCCTTAAGAATCTAGAAGTCATTTTGCCTTGCTCGGAGTGTATAGGAGTCTTTGCCAGAAATCTTTCAGAAATCTTATCAAGCATCCTTCATCTACATCCTTGGTTTGCTTTTTACCTTATGGCCATATTCTACTAAATGTACCCTGGAATCGATCTTTGCCATGAGGCAACTTCTCATTTGAATACCTTTTGCTCTCCAGAGAGACTCTTCAGGTCCTTCTATATTTCCTCTGGGTTTTGCCTGCATACTTCGTACTTCTTTCTTTTCTCATCTCTCTCATAATACCTTATTACATGCTGCTAAAAGAAGCCAAATGACATGTTAAATATTCTGTCCAGAAATCTTCATAGCCATATCCTCAAATTCATTAGGTATATTTTCTTTCTCATTACCACAGGAAACAGTATTGTGAAAATTCTGCCTCCAACAAGCGTTGTCCTGTATCCGTTAGTAATTTTTTCATTGCCATTTTAGCCTCCACTAACAGTTTCTTTGTCCCCCACCAGTCTTTGCCACCAGCTCATTCCTAACATGAGTTGGGGCATTTATTTATTTATTTATTTACTCACTTAAAGTGGTATCCTAGTTTCAGGTAACAATTTTTATGTTAGTTACCTTAGTCTGTGTAAGAAACTATCCCCAAATTTAGTGATTTTGAACAACCACCATTTATTTGCTCATGATTTGCAGTCAGTGTAAGGTTTGGTGGAGTTGGATTACTTCTACTAGGGTCACTCATAAGTATTGAAGACCTAAGATGGCTTCACTTTCATGTTTAATGCCTCACCTGGGTGGTGGGGAGGGCTGTGTCTCATTGGTCCTCTCTCCCTTTATAATTACTCATTCTCCAGAAACTTTCTGCACAGGGTCTTTCTCTCAGAAGAGTAATTGTACTATTTTACACAACTGGCTTCCAAGGGGACAAACAGAAAAGCTGCAAAGTTCCTGAAGGCTTATTCTGCAGAACTGGCATGACTTCATTTCCAGCATATTCTATTGGTCAAAGAAAGTCACAGGGCTATCCAGAGCCTACATGAGAGGGGATATGGACACCATCACTTGGTGAAATGAGTAGCAAAGAAATGTGGTCATCCACCATAGTTATTAAGTTTTATCAGCCTTAGGAAACAACTCTGTGATACATGGTTTATCTGCCATAAAGTGATGATCTGTATAAAAGGAAAGGCTGAATTCTCTAGTCATCCAATCTCAAAATCAGTTGCTCCCCTAACTCTGAGTTAAACACCTAGTTCATAACCTATTACTGAGCAGCCTCTTGTTAACCTTTCCCTGCCATACTCCTTACACTCATGCATTTCGCCCTCTCTCTCAACTCCCACCATGGCTTCACTTCAGATCACTTCCTAAAAGCCTCTGGGAAACCAAAATTAAAAACCACATCAAAATATTATATGCCCATGATGAGGAATGTAGTTGGATAAAGGTGTGGAAACCAATGGCCATGTAAATACACATTGATCAATCATAGCAAATTTTATTTCACCTAACTCTGATTTTAATAATTATATGCAAATACTATGCTGTAATTTACCTGGCTATATCACTAAGATTATGTAAATAGTAGAGGAAATATTTGATACAAGTAGTAGAAAAAGGTGTGTGATACAAAACTTTTTAACATAGCCCAAAGCAATCATTAACATTTATGCTTTTAAGAAATTACTAATCAGCCCAGCCAGCTTGGCTCAATGGTTGAGTATCAGCCTATGATCTAAGAGACTGCAGTTTGACTCTTGGTCAGGGCACATGCCCAGGTTGCAGTCTTGATCCCCAGTAGGAAGCATGGAGGAGACAGCCCATCAATGACTCTCTCTCATCATTGATGTTTCTCTCTCTCTCCTTCTCCTTTCTTCTCTCTCTGAAATCAACAAAAATATATTTTTAAAAAATTACTAATCAGTTTAATGACAAAATAACTAATTAGTTAGATTTATTATTTAATTACTTATTAGTCAAGAGAATTTTAAAATTACTCATTATTTATTAATTAATTAGCCAAACTAATTAGTATATAATTACCAATGAATTAAACATTTAACAACTAATTTCTTGGAAGATAAGAAATAGGGTGCAATTTGTGCATAGGCTGGAATTCAGATGTGGAATGAGAAATGAGGTAGGTTTAGATAAAGGGTAAGGATAAGACAAGGATAAGGGGACACTCATATATCTCCCCTTCTCTCTCAACTCCCACCATGGTTTCACTTCAGGCACAAGGATGAGGTAATAAGTGAGAAAGAATATTCAGGAAAAGCTGAGATTCAAATATAAGATAAGAATCAAAGAAAGTTATGCAAATTACCATGTACTAGATTATCATTATCATCATCATTATTTACATTTTTGTCACAGTGTTAAAAAAGCAACACTGAGAAACTCATCAGAGCAGCTATAAAAATGCTCTTCTACTGCCCACTGGTTCTATTTCCCGAGGTCAGGGTACATGCCCTGGTTTCAGGCTCGATCTCTAGCAGGGGGCATGCAGGAGGCAGCCAATAGATGTTTCTCTCTCATCCATGTTTCTCTCTCTCTCCCTCTCCCTGCCTGTCTCTCTAAAAAAATCAATAGAAACATTTTTTTAAAAGAAGAAGCAAAAACAATTAAAAATTTAAACCCATACTCAGAAGTCCTGAATTCTTGTCCTATCTTTCTCATTTACAGTCTTTGTGAATATTAATCACTCTTGACATCTCACTTTTTCTCTTTTCAGTTTGTCAGTATACATATCTTGGCTCCCCTGCTGGGATGCATTACTGATAAAACATGGTGAGGACTATGGAAAGACTTTGAAAACTCTGAAACCTTACTTATTTTCATGTCGCTTGAGGGCAGAAACTTTTTTTCACTCAACTTTGTGTCCCCAAATTCCTAACACAGTACAAGATATACAATTTGGATTCTATAAAAGTTATTTGAATTTAATTTACATGCAGTAAATGCCTCAGGTTTTCTAATTCTCCTTAGTTATTTAGATGCACCTAAGTCTGGGCCAAAAAGTAGGTCTTCAACAAGCTTCTGTCATTCATAGTTTAATTTCCAAACCACTAGCCAAACCATCTCAGCAACAACATCCCAAATGCCCTCAGTCTTTCTTATTATCAGCTACCTTTGTTACTTTTCTTATATTTAGGGCTTCATTTTGCTCCTCAAACCAGAAACTTGAACCTGTTTTACTTAGCACAACCTCAATATTCTTCCTTGCATATAATTCAGACATATTTTTATGTAGGAGACCTATCTCATGCTGCCTCTTACCTCAGTGTAGATAGTAGCCTTAATTTGGGTTTTCCCAGAAGGAGACCTAGAAATAATGATGGGAGGTGATATTAGGACTAGTGGGAAATAAAGAAGTGACAAAGAAAAGTGTATGTTCTCAAGTTAAGTGCCACCGTGGTTGATGGGAGCTTAACATCAGAAGAGAACCCTGGGAAAAGAGGTGGGGCACCATTCTCAGAGTTATCCCACCTTAGGGCTTTGTGAATTGGAGATGTATTTGTTCCCTCTCTTTAGTCATTTGTGGAAAGATGCTGGGGGTGGGTGTTGATATTTTCTGGAACGTCCAGCTTTTTGTGCCCCTTGGTAGGTTCTAGCTGCTAGAGAAAGCTCCCAGACAGTTGAAACTTAAATTGTGCAGTTGTGTATAATGGAATTCAAGTGGGTCACATCTTGCTCCCATGGCATTCCCTCCCTCCGCTCTGTCCCTGGACTTTGAGAAAGCCTGTTTAAATGGTATATATTTCTTCTCATTTCAAAACCTGATTAATGCTGCCCATCTAAATCTTAGACAGTCATACTGTTATATCACCTTCCTTTGCTCAAACATAGGATTTCCCCAATAGATAATCCTCAAAAGAACCAGTTGCACTAACGACCAGTATGGAAATGTATGTTTGCGTTGAGCTTTAGATGGAGTAAATGGCAGCACACTCTAGCAGAAAAACAAGAAGCTATACTACCAACAGTCTGTTTTTCTTCTCAAGCATAATAAAAATTAAGCACTTCTGTTTTCCTCTTCTACTAAATATTTTTCTCCAGTCGCAGTATCATTCTTGCTCCTTTGTAGGTCTCTTTCTGTCAAGAATTTCCACATGTTTTGTAAGAATATTGTCCCAACTCCACTCCAACAAGCACAGCTTATTTGCCATACTGAAGTATGTCTTTAGTCATCATTTTCTCTTGGGATGAACACCTCAATGTCAGCCATTTTTCTTTTCCACACATTTGACTAGCTTTCCCCCATCATGTCCTACTTTGTTTACCTCACATGGCCTTGTTGACCACCCAAGGCCTCCCTCCTCCCATTCTTTCTAACTCCAATCATATATTTCTGTCCTATAGCCAATGCATATATCATGGCATATTCCTTAAAGCAGGGGTCAGAAACATTTTTTTGTAAAGAACAAGATAGTAAATCTTTTCATTGTGGCTCATACAGTCTCTACTGCAACTACTTAGCTCTACCATTTTAAAGCAAAAGCAGCCAGGGACAGCACATAAAGGACTGAATTTAGCTGTGTTACAATAAAATTGGTTTTATAAATACAGACAGTGGTTAAGCTATGGCCTCAAAGGCATAATTTATCCACTTCAGCCTTATCAACAACACAAAAAGTAACAACTTTCTTTTAGAGTACCTGGTATATATATATGCTTAATATTTATTAAAATATTTTGAGACATATACAGAAAATAAATTACTATCTTTATCTCAACTGAGATATTTGGTGAAAAAAGTAGATTTTCGTACAAATACATGAAGGAATTCACATAATATTTCCTCCATTTCAATAAACAACTAGCACACTACATTATTAAACTAAAGAAATAAAAAACAAAATTTTAAATCAGATAAATATTAAAATATAAATTTGAGAAACAAAGTAAGGTTTTAAATTTTTATTTTTAGTTGCTGTTTTTGAAGTTCAGACAATAGTAGATCAGTAAAATAATAGAGTGTTTTTTAAGACTTAATGTCTTAGAGAAGATTTAGGTTTACAATGAAATTAAGAAGGAGGTACAGAGATTTCCCACATGTCTCCTGCCCTCACACATGCGTAGCCTCCCTCATTATCAACATCACTCACCAGAATGGTACATTTTACCTACATTGGCACATCTTAATTATCCAAAGTCCATTTTACCTCTTATTCACTCTTGATATTGCACATTCTATGGGTTTGGACAAATGTATAATAACATATATCTATCACTGTAATAAGAGTATTTTCACTGCCCTAAAAATTTGTACTCTGTCCATTCATTTTTTCCCCCAGATACCAAACCCTGACAATTAGTGATCTTTTTATTGTTTTCACAATTTTGCCTTTTCCAGAATGTCATAGAGTTGGAATCATACTGTACATACCCTTCAGACTGGCTTCTTTCACATAGTAATATACATTTAAATTTTCTTCATGTCTTTTCATGGCTTGATAGATCATTTGTTTTTAATGCTGAATAATATTCCATTCTAAAGATCTACCACAGTGTGTTTATTTATTCACTTTCTGAGAAACATTTTAGTTGCTTACAAGTTTGGCCAATTATTGATGAAGCTGCTATAAACATCCTTCTGCAGGTTTTTATGTGGACATAAGTCTTTAACTCTTTGGGGTAAATATCAAGTAGCATGAGTGTCAGTTTATATGGTAAGGGTATGTTTAGTTTTACAAGAAGATGCCAGAAACTGTCTTTAAAAGTGATTGTACCATTTTGCGTTCCCACCAGCAAAGTATGAGAGTTCCTGTTGCTCCATCCGCATTCTCACCAGCATTTGTCATTGTCAGTGATCTGGATTTTGGTCATTCTAATTGGTGTGCCATGCTATCTCATTGTTTTAATTTACATTTTCCTGATGACATATGAAGTGGAATATCTTTTCATATGCTTATTTGACATCCTAATATCTGCTTTTAGTGAGGTGTCTGTTAAGGCCTTTGCCTTATTTTTAAAATAGGTTGTTTTCTTGTTGAGTTTTAAGAGTTCTTTGTATATTTTGGATAATAACATTTTATCATATCTGTCTTTTTCAAGTATTTTCACCCAGTCTGTGGCTTGTCTTCTGCTTCTCTTAATTTTGTCTTTTGCAGAAAAGACAGTTTTAATTTTAATAAAGTCTATTTTATCAGTTACTTCTCTCTTGGATTATCACTTTAGTGTTTTACCTAAAAGGCATCACCATGCCCAAGGTTGTTTAAGTTTTTTCTATGTTATCTTCTAGGAGTTTTATAGTTTTCTGTTTTAGATTTAGGCTTATGATCTATTTTAAGTTAATTTTTGTGAAGGGTATAAAGTCTGTGTCTAGATCAATTTTTTTGCATGTGAATGTTTCGTTGTTCCAGCACCATATGTTAAAATGACTGTTTTCTCCATTGTATTGTTTTTACTCCTCTGTTACAGATCAGTTTACTTGTTATATCTCTATTATGTTCTATTGATCTATTTGTATATTCTTTCATCAATACTGAACTCTCTTGATTACTGTAGCTTTATAACTCTTGAAGTTGGGTCCTGTCAGTCCCTCACTTTTTTCGTTCTTGTTGGACAGGACTTTTAATAAAATGTTTTTGTTTAGCCCTGGCTGGTGTGGCTCAGTTGGTTAAGCTTCATCCCAAGCAGCAAAAGGTTGTTGGTACAATTCCTGGTCAGGGCACATGCCCTGATGTGGGCTTGATCCCCAGTAGGGGGCATGCAGGAGGCAGCTGATCTATGTATTGCTCTCACATCAATGTTGTTGTTTTTTCTCTCTCTCCCACCCCTCTTCCTTCTTCTCTCTTTAAAAATTAATAAAAATATTTTTTAAATGTGTTTGTAAAAAGGAAGAAAAAGAAAGAGATCCTTGAAAATACTAAAACTCAAGGAAATCTTACATTTTCATTTTGGCATATGTACATTTTACCCATTTTTCTCCCTCTTCTCTCTGCATTGCTGAGATATATTCATGGTTGTAATCAAGTATTAGTTCATTCAACACATATTCACTGAGGTACAATTATGTGCCAAATTATGGGGATTTCATAGTGAATAGAGTAGATAAAATCCTGTCCTCATGGAGCTTACATGAAAGAAGGTGGTACATATTAAGTTGGACAAAGAACCAAAACAGTAAAAATGGGAGATCAAGGAGTGCTACTATGAGGTGTGGGGGAGTCAAAGTATACTCCT